>NW_008237408.1:1669478-1681327 GCF_000691975.1 Corvus brachyrhynchos
TGGTGAGGGGCTGGGCTGGCACTCCCAGAGAAGCTGTGGCTGCCCCTGGATCCCTGGGAGTGCCCAAGGCCAGGCTGGACGAGGCTTGGAACAACCTGGGACAGTGGAAGGTGCCTCAAACCCATAAAAGCCACCTGAACTTCCTCTAAACTCACCAGTGCCTCCAAAATCAAAGAAGGAAACTGCAGCCATGCCAGCGAGACAAGTATTTCTGACAACTGCTCCTCGGTGCCGAAGTTACTCCAGATTTATTCCTCGTCTTCTCACTCTGGGGTGATTTCCCCTCTGGATCCATCTACCCTGTAACTGGAATGACCATCCCACACCACAAAAAGCAGGGGAAAGCCAATTTCCAAGCAGCAGCAAAACAAAAAGCACATCCCAGCCAAGCCAGCCCGCTTTTAAGCAGTCAAACATTATTTACATCACTGCCTGTTTTTTACACAAAGCCCTCACAAAGATGGGAAGGACCCATCTCTGGGGCTTTTGAGCAAAAAAACCCAAATATCTGTGACCTTGTGGTGGGTGAGGGAGTGGCAAAAGGTAAAACAAATATTCCCCAGATGCTCCAGCAGCACAACATTCCCTGGCACCTGAATTTACACTTGCAGAGCGACAACTGGCTGCGCAGTACTTTGTATTCAACTCTTCCGGATAAACCCGCGTGCGTTCCACCTTTGCTGATAATTCCTCCTTAAGGCTGCACCAGCTGCTGCAGAACGAGGCACGCTGCAGAGCCATCTGCCTCCCTGACCCCGAAAACATCCCCCTGTGAATACATCTTGATTAAGACGTGCAGCATTTACTTTCAACTGTATCTTTATGTAAAAGTAATGTTTTTCCTCCCCCCCCGCCCTCCATGTTTGCACTAAGCCATTAAGGCTAAACTTCCCCTTCCTATTTCCACTCGAATCGTCGTTCAGAATTAATCTTTGATCCAGGCAAATACGAACGTGGTGGCAGAGTTCATCCCCAGCGTGCAAGCGCTGGTTTATCAATTTCACAAAACCCCCAACCCTTTCATTCTCTTCGTTTTTCCTCTCACTGCCGTAGTCAGCATTCTAAAAACGCTCACGTGGCACCTTGCTCTCATTAACAAACATCCAAGACTGAAAATCAATAATTCTTAAATTATTCTCTGGCGAAGATGTGTTAGGCAGAGAAAAAATTCAGGGTTTCTCACGCCTGTGATTTTGCTTTAATATTTGGGCACTGGTGATCCCCAGGCAGGAGTCTGAACCCTCGTGTGCTTTGTGTTCATTTTGGAAGGAAAATCTCTTCTTAGTGCTCATTCTTTCAGTAAAGCTCAGCCCTCAGGTGCCTTTCTCTGGTTTCTTGGAGTGCAGGGGTGGGAAGGAACAACTCAGAGACTGCTCCACGTGATGTGGAACAATTAAGGAAGGATACATCCCACCTGGAAATGCCACGGGCAGGGACAGCTCCCACCAAGGGTGCTCCAAGCCCTGTCCAGCCTGGCCTTGGACACTCCCAGGGATCCAGGGGCAGCCACAAATCCTCTGGGAATTCTATCCCAGCCCCTTCCCACCCTCACGGGGAGGAATTCCTTCCCAGTATCCCACCCAACTCTGCCCCCTGGCAGAGGGAAGCCATTCCCTGTGTCCTGCCAACTTTGAGAGTCACCACATCCCCCAAACACAAACCACTGCACACAGCAGCAGCTGAAAATTCCATCTTCTCTGCACCTATTCCTGGATGTCGTTTTGTCTGGATTAACTGCTTCCCAAGATTCCCAGCCTCCTTCCCTTTCTTCCTTAGGCCTCCACCAACCTCAGCGCAGGTCCATGAAACGCGGAGCTCTGCGTTTCATCTGAGTGCAAATTATCACCTCCCCTGGCTGCTCTTCCTGTCCAAACCATCGAAATCAGGCACTATCCACGGAACTTGCAACATTCCCTCAGATTATCTCCGATCTTCCTGCAAAAAGGATCCCATGCATGGCTCCAGCACGAGCCCAGCCAAGGCTGAACTGCTCCCTCAGAAACCTCATTTTACAGAATTGTCGGATCACGCTCATTTCTGTACGAAAGCTGCTCGGGGATGTAGCCCTGGCTCTTCCCAGATTGTTCTTTCCCACTAAGGATTTCACCTTTGCATAACACCGGTGCCCTTTGCAGATCAAGCCTGAACCAGAGGCTGCTGCTGCATTTCGAACAGACAAGCCCCAGGTATTCCTCGAGCAGGAATTCCCAAGGACACGATGAGGAATTCCTTGGCCCTGCCCGCACGCCGCGGAATCATCTCTGCGAGCCCAGCTTTGCTTTAACAATGAAACAAATTTAAAAGCTTTACGTGGCTGTATCTAAGGTAAAAATTCCAGCTGGGGATAAGAGAATATAAAATTAATGAAAGAGAAGGCTTTAATCAGCTGGAGCACCGCTCGCTTCCCTGTGATCCTGCCCGGCTCCATTGTTCTGCAGGGATCATAATCGCACACACTAACGAGAAAATTAATCCTTGCTGCAAATTAGTGCCTAAGATCAGGCTGCTTACACAACAGCAGCCTGATTAAAACCCCCTTCTCCATTAGCTTTATGTGCCTGTGCTTCCAGGAGGTTGGGAGGCAGAACTGAGGAATACAGAAAGCCAAGGAGAAGTGTGAAATTTGGGATATAAAGCACAGGGAAGGCAGAAGGAGAAAAGGAATAAAGGTGGAATTAAGGGGGTAAGAAGTTAAGGATTTTCCACTCCACATTCTGCCCATCCTTGGTGATTATTAGCAAAGAAACACCACTAAATGAGCCACTTAATACCTGACCTACCTCTGCTGGAAAAATCCCTCTGATCCCAGATGTTGGCACTGGGCTGGGAATAAATACAGCTATGCCTTCTGTTGGCGCCATTTTAAGCACACTCTGGTTCTCCCCCACTTCAGAAAGAAGATGAAAAAAATGAACTAAGACTCCAAAGGTGACAAAAACAGGGCTGGCAAGGACATGCAGACCTTGCAGCGTGTGAGGTCCGTGGAATTGTCCTCTGTGAGCACCAAAACAGGCAAGAAACAGCTAAATTTGAAACAGAGTATGAAAAATCAGATGTCCTCACATCTGTGGTTGGATATTCTGTGGCGAATTAACTGGCTCTGCTTCTAAATATTCCAAAAATCCATGACTGGGGTGTCTGTTTGTATCAGTGCCCTGATTCCCTGGTGACCCCTGGGATGCCGATGGAGCAGGAGCACACGAGGGGACATCACTCCTCTGCCCTTCCAGCTTCCTCCCTCACACTGCAAACCCCAGAACAACTGCAGGACAACACAATTTCTCCACTTCCCCCTTTTCCATGTCCTGGCCAACCCAGCTGCATCCCTCAGTCCCTACTGCTTCTCTTTTTGGGTCAGGAAAATGGGAATGGAGTGCAAAGGAAGAGCACATTGTCTCCCTGGCCATATGGTGACTGCGTCATCTCCTTTTTAGGGTCTTTGACCTGCAGTATAATCCCAAAAGACAACTCAGAGGGACCCATTCAGCCCTCAGCCATGTCTGGCTCCTGTCCTTTAAAGCCTCTTTGATCCCCACCATCATTTGTGGGGTCCCATAAAAATCAGGGTGAAGAGAAAGAAGCGCTGGGAGCTTATTTAATTCCAAAAGCCTGGCAATCATCAAATTAAACTGCTTCTCCTCAGCAGTGACAAAAGCTGTCAGTGAGTGGCCACGGGCTCCAACAGGCCCCAAACTTCCACGTTTTCTGATCAAAATGTTTGCCTACAAAACCTGAATTAAGGCAGATAAACCCCCACCGCTGGCTACGCTCACACGTCAGCAAATCCTTCAAGGCCGGAGGAATATTAAGTGGAAAAGGGACAGAAGATAATTCTTTGGAGCAATAATAATCCAAAGAGATGGGTAAACAAGGTCAGGTCCCCAAGGGGGGAGAGGGGTAATTTGACTTCTCCATCAGCCCAGGATTTATGGATTTATGTAACACGCGGAGCCGGGGGAGCAGCGCCATCCCGACGCCGCAGCAGCATCCTCGGGAATGTCTGGGAGGGAAGTTCTACCAGCACTGCTGAAACCAGCGATTCCTGATGGGTATTGCCAAAAAGCAGCCTGCCAGCAGGTTATAGAAAACCTCACCAACGCCTCACAGCACGCTGGATGAGACAGCTCCGCAGGGACCCTCCGGAGTCGGGATGCGAGAAGCCCTGGACAGCTCCCGGCTCTGCTCCAGCCTGGACAGCTCATCCTGGCCACAGGAGCTGGGAAGTTCCTGCCCTGGACACCAGCAGCTCGTGGCTCCGTGCTCTGTCAGCGCTGGGGTGCCAGCACCCCTTTATTGCTGCTTTTACAACAGCAGAGGCAAAATAATTCTCATTTCAGTCCCTGCCAGAGCCAGCTTGGATCGGTGCTCGTCCTCTGCCGAAAGGACCAAGATCCTTCAGGGATATTTGGGAATAAAATAACGCTCCTGGAGGCAGCACCCTTCCCCCCTTCAGTGCTCCCAGATTAAAGCAGCCTCGTGGCTGCAGCACAGCACAAAGCTTATAAGGAATTATCTCTCCCAGGAGTAAATCAAGGACTGGGAGCTGATTCCAGCAGGGACCTCGATGGAATATTCTATTTGCCGAAAGAAGGGAGATTTGGATGGGATGCTGAGGAAAAGTAACTCCCTGTGAAGGTGGTGAGGCCTTGGAAGAGAATTCCCAGAGAAGCTGTGGCTGCCCCTGGATCCCTGGAAGTGTCCAAGACCAGGCTGGATGGGGCTTGGAGCAACGTGGGATAGTGGAAGGTGTCCAGGTTGGAACTGGATGAGTTTTAAGGTCCCTTCCCACCCAAACCATTCTGGGATTCCCCGATTTTATTGATTCTCTAACCTGATGATGTGACTTTATTACAATTACGAAGGAATTACACCAGCCTTAAGTCTCAAAAAGGCAACTTAACTGATTTTTCCAAGCTTTCAAGAAATAATAAATAAGTTTTTAAGCAACCAGCAGTATGGGAAGAGAAGTACATTGAATTTATTGATGGCAAGACAACAGCTACAATAATTCTCATTTTTGCTTCACCTCCACTCCTCGTTGTATTGTGCCCTTCCAGCACAAATAAGATGAACTCTTCTTGGGTTTTTTTTTTTAATCAGGAACTGCTGTGAAAAAGTGGAAAACTGTGAGAATGACAAGGCCTTCCCTGCAGCACACCAAATGAATCACCCCGATTCTGCTGCTACATTATTTTACGTTCACAGCAGCCAGGGAGGGGGCTTGGAGACCAGAGACGTTCCCAGAAAATACCACAATGCAACATTCAACAGACTTCGATCAGCCCAGCATTTGAGTGCTCCATAATAGAGCCACTAAATAATGCCTAAAAAGCCAAACAATAAAAACTTCCCTCTCCCTAAGCGTATATTAAAGTGCAATCTGAGTTAATGCAAGGAATGGGAATATATTGATGAAAAGCTGTGGATTTTCAGTCTTTTTTTTTTTTTTTGCTGCTGCTCAAAACCCTGCAGTGGGAGAATTTGAAGCTTGATAAAGCCTTTTCACCCTTCCTCAGAAGCAGCCCATAATCCATCCCCAGGCTGAAACTGCCGCCTTAAATGCTGATTTTATTGGCAAAAGGGAGTGTTAAACACACCCACGCCACCAACGCGCCCCGTGCTAAGCCTAAGAATGGCTTCGGTGTGAATTGCAGCGTTTCACGCCAGGTAATTCCTGCTTTTAACTCGCGTTTCGCACCTCAGAGGGCAGAGGAGCAGCGCTCACCCCCTCCTCAGTTCCCCCCTCGGAGGCAGAAAGCTGCTTCACAAAAATCGGGATAATTGCACCCGTTGTTCTGGTCCATGGAATTACTGCTCCGCTTCCAGCGGCGGCCAGAAACGGGTCTGGAGTAGAAATTATGTTTCTGACAGTTCTCTGAAAGCACGGGTTTGACGTGCAGCAGAAAGTCTGGAAAATGGGCACAGCGCTGGCCACGATCAGTGAAAAGTGGGGTTTTAACCATAAATGGTGCCCACGGCCCGGGTGAAGTGCCACCGACCAGGACAAGGCTGGAAAACAAAAGGGACAGGGGAAGGGAATTCAAATTATCCCAGGAACGAAGCAGCAAAAAAATGCAGGAGGGAAGGCCAAGACTTGGAGAAGGACACTGCAGGGAGAGAGCTGGAACGCTTCCACCTGGAGAGGAGAAGCCTCGGGGATAAAAAGGAGCTTTCAAAGATCTCCAGGGGGTTTAACTGCAGCACAACCCAAAAGCGGATTGAAGGAAACCAGCTGGAAACTGGTGTAAAATAGGTTGGAGAATGAATGAATAAATAAAGTCATTAAATCCCAGGATGGTCTGGGTGGGAAGGGATCCTAAAGCTCATCCCAGGGTGGGAAGGGATCCTAAAGCTCATCCCATTCCAACCCTGACATCTCCCACTGTCCCAGGTTGCTCCAGCCTGGCTTTGGACACTGCCAGGGATCCAGGGGCAGCTCCAGCTTCTCTGGGAATTCTGTGCCAGGGCCTCAGAACTCGCCAGAACCAATTCTATAACAAAATTCACTCCTTTTGCTCCGTGTTCAGGGTAACGGGAATCTCCAGAGCCATCCAAAGGAGCCATTGCAATCCAAGTCCAGAGTTCCTTCAAACAGCAAATTGAAGGGCAAGAAGCTCAATTTTAAAGAAATCCACCACATCCAATTCCAAACTCTTCCATGGAAAGGCCACACAAAGCCAAGGCTTTGTATCACTTAACAAGAACAATGAAATTCAGTTTCTGTACTGTCAGGAAGAGCATTCCAAGAAGGAAACACAGGATTATTCTTTCATTTCTCAGTCTACAGCACCACAGATTTACCCACAAAGGGTTCCCAAACACTTTAAAAAATACAAATAAACCAAATCTGCACAAATCCCTCATGGAATTTTGAACAGGTTGAGAGCAAGACTTGATTAATATTCTGCATTTCCACTCATTTTAGTCATATCTCAGAACTCCAAGTAAGGAAACTCCTTGGGTGAGATGGAAAATACACTAAAAAATTCTTGTATAAACCAGACTTCAGATATTTAAACTAACAAGCACATCCAGAGTATTTCCCACTCAGTGATATCCAACTAGGCAGGATCTGCAGTCATGGAATAGTTCAACTATTTAGAATATGGCATTTGGGGTTATATTTGAATTATTCATTACCTTGGTTTGTTGGTGGTTTTTTTTGGTTGGATTCTCTTGTCAATTACTGGTGAACTAAAGACCAAACATTTTTATATCTATTCATATTATATATATCTTTTATACATATGTATATTTTAAAAATATTTATACTTATTTATGGAAAAAAAATCGCTTTACCTCCATTGCCAGAGCTGCTGTTTGCTGGTCATAGTGGTTCAGGAGGTTGGGCATGAAGGTGGTGTTGTAAGGCAGATCCTGGCACATCCTCAGGATGATGGGCTCGCAGGAGAACAGGCTGTGCCCTCCCGTGGGGGCCACCCAGACATCCAAAATCCACAGGGAACACAGCATCCAGCCAAAAGCCATCCTTCCACACCGGGAATGGGGCCAGGGGCGCAGCCCAGGCAGGAAGATCTTCCAGCTCCTCGTGGATCCGCAGTTTTCACTTTGATATTTCCAGGCCTTGCTTGAGGTTCCTCCCAGCTGGAAGAGCTTTTGTATTCAACATCCTCAGCTCAGTCCAGGAGATGGTATTTGAGAAATTGTCCCTTTTTTTTTTTTCCCCTCTCAGCCTTCTGTGGCATGAATGAAGTATTAAAATTTCAACCACATTCCCACACCACGGACCCCATGGTGACACAGCAGCGCTCCAGAGGCTTCCTTCTTTTCCTGGATAACCTGGAACACAAAACAGACAGAACTCACTAAAACCCCTTTTAATCCATGAAAGTATTTTACCTCTCAATTCCTAAGGATTGCTGCTGGCAGACAAACTGCTTCAACTTCTCCTGCAAGGTCCTTCTGCAAGTTTTAATCTTGTTTTCTTTTGAATTCCTGGAGGAAATGAATGGAAGAATTTGATGGAAGAACTAAATGGAAGAAAAGCAGAGAGACTCCACCCAAAAATGGTGAAAACAAGGAGATCACGTTGATTATGACAGAATATTTTTAGAAAACCCCACACTTTCAACTTGGCCACACTGAAACCAGGCTGTTTGTGACTCAGCAGCTCCACGCACAGCGATAGCATCTCGTTCTCTGCACGGCCTCGGAACTCCTGAGGAATAATTATAAAACAAAAACAAAACCAGTCACCAGCACCAACCCCGCAAGTCCCAGCTCGCCACTGGCCTGCCCAAGGAGGTTTGGCTACCTGGGCTCAAATGTGGCATTTTAATCTGCTTTTCTTGTTGCTGTCCCAAACCCATTTTAATTGCACTCCTCCATCCTCCCCGCCAGAAACCACCCCAGCAGCTGAGAATCAGCCAGAAGATGTTCTCTGACCACCCCTTTTCTCCTCACACTCCCAGAGAGGGGAATTTTAGGGTTGCTCTGCCAGTTCCACTCTCCCCGTGGAGCCAATTTAAACAGGAATCACTCCCTGGGGCTGGATCTGGGTTTTCTCAGCAGAACGGGGACTCAGCAGATTGGGCTCGTCCATGGGAGAAGCTCTGAAATTGGAGGTGGGAAAAGTTCACAGAGCCCTCAGAGCACAAAGAAGCCTCTTTTTAATAACAATTTCATCTTACAAAGGTAAAATTTCCAAAATCCAGTCTCTAACCAGCTGCTTTCAAGTGAATTAGTGTTTAAAAAGTAACAAGAAATTTAGAAAACTCCAAATATTCCATCAGTATCCCCAAAAGCAAGCAACCACAAACCTGCACACATTCCCAATCTTGAGAGAACAGTTTTTCCTTTCTCCCCAATGCAAACACAGCGAGAGATAGGAAGGATTTAATTACCAGATGTGTGCTGTGATGCACATTTTTATTTACACAGGCCCATCTTACGGCCAGAAAAACGAAGGTTTTAAACCCTTGGTGCAGTTTGTGGGTTGGACGGGATAATCTGGAGAGGTTCCTTCCAACCCAAACAATTCTGGGCTTCTCTGCAGCATCACGAGAGGGGAAAGGGTTTGGCTGGAGCTTTTTGAAGACAGGCTGGTTAAAAACAAACATGCAAAGAGGAAGAAAAGACCAAGCTGCTAAAGATAAGCATGTTAAATTCAGCTCATTTGACAACTCGCTTTCACAGGCTGCTTCTCGCTCTCACAGAGACTGGTGGGGAAGCCGTGGCTGAGGCAGCACTGAAATAGGGAAAAAACAGAAATAGGAAAAGCTCCAAACCCAGGAAAAACAAAAAGATGAGCAAAAAAAAAAAAAAAAAACAAAAAAAAAAAAAAAAACAAAAAAAAAAAAAAAAACAAAAAAAAAAAAAAAAACAAAAAAAAAAAAAAAAACAAAAAAAAAAAAAAAAAAGGCAGAAAAGAGAACTCCCTCCACACCTGAAGTGGTAGAACCAACACAGCTCAAATCTCAGCTGGTGCTCTGAAGTAAATGCTGCTGTGAAGAGTCAACACACTGAGCTTGAACAGATCCAGAGCAGCCACAGTGTTTGACACATGTCCCACGTGACCACACCGGATTCAAGGCCAATTTCAAGTTGATACGAGCTTGAAAAGTTGTGTCCTTCTGACTTTAGAAATGTAATTTCTCAGACTGACTTTTGGACCATTTGGCAACTCTGGGAAGAAACGAAAGAGCTGAACTGTCCCATCTGCCAGGCAGCATCGGCCAGCCCTGGAGCCTTTCTGCGCATTCCCAGCTCCTGACCAGGACACCACAAGTTACAGACAGATAAAACCAACTCCTGCTTAGCTCTGTACAGCTCCCTGGCAGAAAGACTGGAAATAAATGGTCCCTTCCAACCCAAACCAGTCTGTGATCCCATGTCGGACAAGGTGCTTAATCCCATTGGAATCCATTCCTTTGGGTTTAACATTTTAATAACAGAAAATTCAAATTCCTCAGATTCCGAAAAGAAATCCCCAACCTTTGGAGTGTTTTGTCATTTCCAGAACTCTGGATTCACAATTTTTTTTTTGTTTGCTTGTTTGTTTCTCCTAAACCAGCTCCAGAGGATTTTGTTCCCCAGTTTGAGTGAGGTCACCTTGCAGTGTGGATGAGCAAGGGATTTTTTTTTGCTCGCTGTAACTGAGGTGTAATTGCAGTGATCCGTAGAAAACCCTTCACAAAAAAGGTCCAGAAGCAACCTAAGATGAACTGTGCTCACACTAGTTAAAGCCAGCACCACAGAAATCGGACAAATCCAGGCCAGGATGTGGAGTCTTGGGGAAAAACTCCAAGAATGCTCCCTAGAAATCATATTAATGACACACAAAGCAGCAGGATCCAAACACATCCACCCATCCTCTGCCTTCCCCCACAACCTCAAGCTGAAGAAAACATGCAAAAACAAAGACCCAAGAAGCCACAAAATTTTAAAAAACCCCAAAACTTTTAACTACGCAAAAAGCAGGAAAAATTTCACCGTGTCCTTTCAGGACTTTCCCATTTTACGTTCAAGATATTAATTACCGGACCAAAAATAAAATTAAGAATGTATTTACAAGAGACAGGAAAGCCCAACAAAATATACAGCCTGGCCCATCCCAGCGCCCCTCCATGGGAAAAGTAAAACAATTCCAGGTGAAAGGAAGCAAAAAGAGAAGGATTCCATTGCGAAAGGAGCCCCAAGTTTTGCAAACGAGCCTATGGATGAGCTATTAATTGGTGCAGACAGATGGGTGCTGTAATAAGCAATCCTCAGTGTCAGGAGAGCTCCTTACCACAGATCCAGTTTGTACACTCTTTGTTAGGCCTCTGCATACGAGATTTTGTGGTTATTTTTATATGTATATAAAAACAAAACACTTTCGATGACACCAGGGATAAAAGAGGAGGGGAGGCCTCCCCTTCCACCACAAGCACTGCAAATAAAACGCAGGCAGAAGGAGCAGTTTGTTAGTGTGGTTATGGATTTTTACATTATTTATCAGCAGAAGAAGCCCATCCAACTCTTGCTGGAAAGGATTAATTAAGACATGCACAGGCAATTATTATAAAGCAGTGAAAATCACGAGGAGAACGGGTTGATTCCCACAAGGAATTTTTTTTTCAAAGAATAAATTTCAAAGTTCCTAAGGGAGCAATGAGGAAGAAAAAAAAAAAAAACCAAAAACAACTCATCGGACTTTAGAAAGAAAGGACGGAGGGGGATTAATTCACACTTATCTGTCCCAGAGAAATGGGGAGATAAAACAACACACCAGACTCCTCCTGGAGGAGAGGAAAATGTCACCTCGGCCATTCCCCACCCGATCCTGACCCTGGAGAAAGGAGAGGAGCTCATTCACTGCGTTTCCCCAGCCCATTCCCACCCACACGAAGGCACAAAAGGAGAATACATTAATCTCCCAACTCCATTTTAATTACTCAGCGGGAAAGAAACTCCAGCGCTGCGCTCCCTTGTTCCACTTCTGCTCCGTCTTGAGGGACAGCCACACTGTAATCCCCCACATCCTCTGTTTCAATTAGGAGCACAGAGGGAGGATGGAAAGGCAGAAACAATCCTGGCGAGATTTTCCATGATTATCACGGAATCGTGGAATGGTTTGGGTCGGAGGGGACTTGGAGCACATCTAATTCCAAGCCCCCCGCCATGGGCAGGGATGCCCACTCATCAGACATGGAGGGACAGGTCTGGCAGCTCTCTCCGTGAGCTCGTATTCCACGGGAAGGGGCTGGGGGGGGAGGAAATCCTCCGGTTCCCCGGAATGGGAAGCAGGCAGGCTGCCGGCTGAACCAGCATCCCTTTCGGATCCTCGCCGCGTTGGAGAAGCAGAAGGAACAAGTGCACAGGCGGGACCAGCATCCTCTCGGATCGCT
>NW_008237408.1:1682173-1684502 GCF_000691975.1 Corvus brachyrhynchos
CGGGGCGCGCAGAGCGTGGTCACAGGGCGGCAACTGCGGGGCGGCACGGCGGGGAGGGGATGCAAACGCCTCGGGACACAGCGGGGAGGTGGCACAAACTCCGCAGGGATTGCGGAGCGGATAAGGGGTTCGGGATGCAGGGAGGAAGGTGGAAAATGCCGGTGTCGGTGGGAGGGCTACACAACGGCGCTGCACCGGTGCTCCCAATGTTTACATCCTCACCGAGCAGGATGGATCCCTATGGATTGCGGCGCCCAGGTGCGCCAGAGGCCGATGGCACCTGGGCTGTCCCAGCTCTGGGGTGGCAGCAGGGCCAGGGCAGGGCCCGGTCCCTGTGCTGGCTCTGCTCGGGCACCTCCAGTCCAGTCCTGGGGACACTTCTGGGACAAGAACATTGAGCGTATCCAGGGAAGGGAACAGAGCTGGGGAAGGGTTTACAGCACCAGGAGAGGCTGAGGGAGCTGGGAAAGGGGCTCAGCCTGGAGAAAAGGAGGTTCCAGAGGGAATTTTCCTCTCTGGAATTCCCAGACAGGAGGGAACAGCCAGGTGGGATCGGGATTTCTCCCAGGGAACAAGGGACAGGATGAGAGGGAACGGCCCCAAGCTGTGCCGGGGGAGGCTCAGGTTGGATATTCGGGTGGTCAGGCACTGGAAAAGGCTGCCCAGGGAAGTGGCGGAATCCCCATCCCTGGAACTGTTCAAAAACCACGAGGAGGTGGCACTCGGGGGCCTGGATTAGTGCTGGGCTAATGTTTGGACTGGGAAAACATGCTGGAATCCATGGACAAGTGCCAGCCTTGCTGGGTTATTGATTTCAGCCCCAGGTCCTTCTCCCTCCATCCTCTGCCCCGCCTGTACCCGTGCTCGGTGCTGCTGCTTGAAGCCTTTCTTCCATCACTGTTTATCTTGATTTAATAATTTATGATCAAAATTACTCTCCTGCCTTAGCCTGAGGTTGATTTCAGTTAAATTCCGAAAATTCTGAATGTATTGCCATCTGAACTCCTCTACTGCACCATTGTTGCCACAGGGGTTGATGGGATTAGGGAAATACATCCTTAAGCACCAAAAAAGATTTATTTCCGTAGAGATGTGGTCAAAAATCATAAACAAAGTGGTCAGAAATCATTCACGAAGTGGTTCTGCTTCTGCAGGAGTTGTTTTGAGTACGGTTAAGCAGAGATTAGCCCAGGTAAAGGAAATCATTCCAGTGCCCCTGGTTAGTGGGATAAGATCATTATGGATTGTCGAGCTTCCTTCAGCGGAATCGTTTATTTGTTAAACCATTTCAAAATTCCAACTTGTACTGGAACGAGTGCAAGCATTTCCAGTGGTTTCCAAGTGAAATTTTCCCGCTGCCTCCTGCCCTGTGGAACTTTGTGTCTCCTGCACATCCAAATCCCTTGGATCCTCCCATCCCAACTGCGACCCATTCCTAGGGACTCTGCCTGTAGCAACCAAGGCAATTTTGCTCCTTTTAACCCTGTATAAACTCACAAAACTTGGGGATTTTTCCCAAATCTCTCTTGCACTGATATTTACCACGCCTCCCACCCTCTCCTACGTTTCCATTTTCATTTTTTTAGAATGACAATGGATAATTTTTTTGCCATCATGTGTCAAGAGCTTTTCCTCTTTGGGCACTGAACCAGCATTTTCCTGATGCCCATTAAAGGCTGGATCCTCCCCTGCTCTCTCTCTCGCTGCTGGAATGTTTTGGGATCACCTGAGCCTGAGGAATCTCATCCCGGGAAATGGGACGGACGAGCTGCAGCAATCTCTGGAATGTTATTTTGGGCAGCCAGTCCGAAGATAACAACTCCTGCGGAGGAGAAGCGGGGCCTTGGCTGAGCAGCTCGTCAGTCCCAGCTCCGCGCAGCATTCCAGCTGCTTTTCCATTCCAGCCACCTCAGTGTCACCTCAGGGGTTCGCTGTGCTCAGGGTCAGCGCAGAGATTCAGAGCATCATGCTCTGGTTCTGTCATGGAGGGGTTTGGGTGGGAAGGGACCCTCAAACCCACCCAGTGCCACCCCCTGCCACGGGCAGGGGCACCTCCCACTATCCCAGGGTGCTCCAGCCCCGTCCAACCTGGCCCCTCTGCTCTGGAGCCAGGCTGGGAGAGCTGGGGGTGCTCACCTGGAGAAGAGAAGGCTCCAGGAATATCTCAGAGCCCCTTCCAGTGCCTAAAGGGGCTCCAGGAGAGCTGGAGAGGGACTTGGGACAAGGCATGGAGGGACAGGACACAGGGAATGGCTTCCCCGTGCCAGGGGGCAGGGGTAGATGGGATATTGGGAAGGAATTGTTGGCTGTGAGGGTGGGGAGTCCTGGC
>NW_008237408.1:1684604-1686116 GCF_000691975.1 Corvus brachyrhynchos
GCGCCCCGTCCCATGGCAGGGGGTGGGATGAGATGATTTTTAAGGTCCCTTCCCACCCAAACCATTCCACAAACGAACTCCTAAGCACTGAGCTCGTGCAGCCTTTGAGGAGTGTCAGCAAATACTCAAATATCAAATCCAATCCCGGCAGTTTTAGGGCTTGTGCAGTTTTATGGAATGTGACTCCTCCATGTGATCATCAGTCCAACCCCCAGCCCTGCCCAGGACACCCCAACAATCCCACCCTGGGCATCCCTGGGGGCATTGTCCAAACACTCCTGGAGCTCTGGCAGCCTTGGGAATGTCACCATTCCCTGGGGAGCTGCTCCAGTGCCCAAACACCCTCTGGGGGAAGAACCTTTTCCTAAAATCCACCCTAACCCCCCTTTGACACATCTCCAGCCTTTCCCTCGGGTCCTACAGCCGGAGAGAGAAGAGACCAACGCCTGCCCCTCTACTTCTCCTCATGAGGAAATTATGGACAGACTTTTTCCAGATCCTGAGCCCCGTTTTTGGCACAGAAGGCTCACGGGGAGGTCCAGAAGTTTGACTCTCCCTGGTAACACCCCAATCCTCGGAGGTGCTTTGGGAATGTGGCTGCTCCAGCCCCAAAACCCACATCTGTGAGGGAAACTGGGACGGGAACCCAGGGCTGGGAGGTGGCAGCCGATGGGGTTTGTGACTAATGGACAAGGTTGTCCCTGAAAAACAGGACACGGGTGCCTGGACCTGTTTTTTTGGCAGCAGAGCTGTTTCTCTACCCGGCGTTTCTGGGCATTGAAGGGAAACAAAACAAAAACGGGGCAGGGAACGATCCCAAATCCACCCAAATCCACCTACTCGGTTGCACAAGAAGGTTTTGACGTTGTCCAGCTGCAGAATGTGAGGATGTGAGACCTTGGCGAGTCCTGCAGCTTTCAGTGGGCAGGTAATACGGTATTTAAGGATCTTTAGCCAACTAAAAAAAGGAGGAAAGAACTCAGATCCTTGTAATGAATTTATTTCCTGAGCACGGAGAGGAAAACGCAACAGACTTTTCATTGGGGTTTTTTTTTCTTTATATTTCTTTGACTCCATAATAACTTAGGAAAGGAAGGAAGGAAAAATTAAGCAGAAAAGTGATGTGCCCAGACAGATCCTGCCGTGAGTTTTGAAGATTAATCCACTGAAATAGAGAGGAATTTTGTCTGGGTGAGGAATAGGGGTCTGAGAGTAGCTACAAAAGTCCTTTTTCTGGGTGGGTTTTGACGTGTTTGGGTTCAGAACAGGCTGGTAACACAATATGGGAGTTAATTCATGGATTTGCCTTTCTTTTGTCCCAAAAATCCCATTATCCATCCTGGCACCGTGAAGCTTTAAAGCCATCTGAGGGATTTACAGAAATAATTACATGCAGGGAAAGGAGATATTTTTTAATGTGGTAAAGAAATTATTTGGTTTTCAGGCTGCTGCAGCTTAAGGCTCCAGTCTGGAAAGTGGATAGCTGAGGTGAGGAATGGCATTATCCTGCTG
>NW_008237408.1:1686154-1689593 GCF_000691975.1 Corvus brachyrhynchos
AGAAGATGGAGGGGGAAAAAAAGTCCCTTTTCCTGTGTTTGGGCAAGAATTTGTGAAGAAATTTCTTTGTCTGAACAAAGTTCAGACATTTGGTGACCCAAAAGGGGAAGTTTTGTTGAATGTCTGATTTCATCAAGTCCAAACATCAGCCACCACCACGGCCACCACCAAACCACGTCCTCGAGTGCCACATCCACATTTTTTGGAGAAAACTCCCAGGGGAGGTGATTCCACCACTGCCCTGGGCAGCCCGTTCAAAGGAATACTCGTTAACACTTGTGATGAAGAAGATCTGCCTAATTATTAATTATTAATTTTTTATTATTTATTGTTTATTAGTGCACAGAGGTTCCAGTGGGAAATCACGGAATCCCAGGGTGGTTTGGGTTGGAAAAGAACTTAAAGCTCATCCCATCCATGGGCAGGGACACCTTCCCCTATCCCAGGCTGCTCCAAGCCCCGTCCAGCCTGGCCTTGGACACTTCCAGGACTTTAATCTCACGGATACTGTGGGTACACAAAATAAAAAGCTTCACCCAATGATTTTCACCCAAATTCCAAGTGATTTTTCCTTGTGTCATTGCCGTGCTATAAAACCATTGGATTCCTTCCTAAAACTACTTTTTTTTTTTTCCCCCCATGAAAACAAAGGAATGGCACAGGGATAAATCCTTCCTAAAACTACTTTTTTTTTTTTTTTCCCCCATGAAAACAAAGGAATGGCACAGGGATAACGTCCGTCCTCGCTCTGTTCTGCAGCCACTGGTGGTGACAGGAGGATCCAGCCTCTCCTGGATCCATGGCATTTGCACCTCCCAAAACCACGGACGGCTCCAAGCTCCAGTTCAAGCTGAGCACGTGGACTCCCCTGAACCACCAGCTCATGAATGACAAGGCAAGTTCCGAGCAAACGGGTGAAATTCGGGGAATCAGGGAATTGTTGAGCTTGGGAGGGACTCATGGAGATCATCCAGTCCAACCCCTCAAGGCAAAGCCAGCTTGAGCCTTTATTTCCTCAGGATTGTGTCCAGTCGGTTTGGAATAGTCTCAAATCCCAAGACAAATGCTCAAGGTCGTAAATTCCCAAATCCTAGAAAAATTTAATTCATGTTTTACCCTGTGGAGGTCATGGGAAATGGAATAAGAACTTGGAGGTTTTGTTCCCTGTTGGAAGTACGGAGATATCTTTATGGTATAGAAAGATATAAAACCGAACATGAGAAGATGGAAAATTCTGATTTACTTGTTTAAAGCAAACAACCATTTGATTTAAATACTGCTATTTTGCCAAATCAATTGCTTTTAAAGAAAAAAAACAAAAAAATGGGTTTTTTCTTGCTGAAAGTCACAAAACTGTGGGGTTTTCATGCACCAGAATCCTCCAGTTTCACCCCAGAGCAAGCTGAGTGTGAGTCAAAGGTTCTGGGTGCTCACAGCAGAGCCCTCAGCCCTCAGGGATGACGCTGGGCAGATATTTTGGAAGCTGGAGTGAGACACCAGTTTATAAATAATGGGATGCATTTCCAAACCCTCCCACTCGGATTCCATATCTGGGAGCTGCCAGCACTACTTTGGGCTCCTGTGTCACCGGGAGCGTCCTCCTCCCTCCCAATCCCGTTTCCATTTCTGTCGATGATTCCCGGGATTCGATCCAGAGAGGGCCGTTAAAAGTCCGGCTTCCCGGATTTCTTGGGACCACTTGTTCTGCGCAGTTCTCCCGGTCTTGAGCTCAGAATTTGGCTAGAATGGGTAAAATTTGGTTAAAATGTGTCTTCCATGGAGGCGCCCAGGCTCCCTTTGGGGTTGAGCACTGCCATTCCTTACAAAACGAAAATTTCACCACTTCCCTAATAATTTTCTCGTGATTAAGCCCTTATCCCATAAAAAGACGAAGCTTTGTCTCCTGTCTGAATACCTCCAGCATTACAATTAATTTGATTCTTCCCTTCTCCCTTATTAAACTCCTCTGCATCCAGCATTATTCCCCCGTGGAAGGACTTTTACCCCACTTCAAGCCAACACTTGAATTTATTTTATTTTTGATAAACTGAAGAGATTGAGCTCTTTGAAGTCCTTTCAACCTGGCAAATTCTCCAGCCTTTGAATCATTTTAATGTTTCCTACACCCTTTCAATGTTATTTTTACAGATACACATCGCTGTGCAATAAAGCATGACCTAAGCAGAAATAAAAACCCCACATTTTCCCACCTTTTCCCACCTTTTTTTACTCCCCTGCTCCTTGGGCAGCTGGATGTCGCATCGAGCTGCAGCGAAACCTTTAGGGGTTAATATTGGATCGTTGAATTATCCAATGCTTGGTGATGTTCCAGGTAGGGAAGAACATACAAGAAGATCCCAGAAAACACCAGGAATGAAGATTCAAAAATGCAAAAATACCAGGGATGAACTGGAAGTGTTGGGAAGGCACACAGGGAATGTGGTGGTGTTGCATTCATGGTTGGACTTGATGACCTTGGACATCTTTTCCAACCTCGAGGATTCTTTAAAATTCATAACAAAAAGATTTTGCTCGTTTCTGATTCAGGTTTTACAGCACTGCACTGACCTCCCCAAAATTCCTTTTCTTTTTTTGCATCCCTATGCTGCTCTGCAGTGGGAAAAAAGTAAAGAATAGCTGCAACAAAATTAGTTCTGACGTTTGAAATCAGGAGATATTCCATGAGGTATTTATAGGAGCTGGAGAGGGAGAAGGGGCCGTTTTCGTACAGTCAGGAGTCTGCTCAGCTCTGCACTCCGGGGAGGCAGCACGATGGGAGATGGGAATTTACAGATGGAAAAGATGGGAATTCATAGATGGAAAAGATGGGAATTCATAGATGGAAAATATGGGAATTTATAGAGGGAAGGAATGGGAATTTATAGATGGAAAAGATGGGAATTCATAGATGGAAGGGATGGGAATTTACAGATGGAAGGGATGGGAATTTATAGATGGAAAAGATGGGAATTCATAGATGGAAAAGATGGGAATTCATAGATGGAATGGATGGAATTTGCAGATGGAAGGGATGGGAATTTACAGATGGAAAAGATGGGAATTTACAGATGGAAGGGATGGGAATTTACAGATGGAAAAGATGGGAATTCATAGATGGAAGGGATGGAATTTGCAGATGGAAAAGATGGGAATTCATAGAGGGAAAAGATGGGAATTTACAGATGGAAGGTATGGGAATTCATAGATGGGAAGGATGGGAATTCATAGAGGGAAAAGACGGGAATTCATAGATGGAAAAGATGGGAATTTACAGATGGAAAAGATGGGAATTCATAGATGGAAAAGATGGGAATTTGCAGATGGAAGGGATGGGAATTTACAGATGGAAAAGATGGGAATTCATAGATGGAAAAGATGGGAATTTACAGATGGAAAAGATGGGAATTCATAGATGGAAGGGATGGGAATTCATAGATGG
>NW_008237408.1:1689616-1697168 GCF_000691975.1 Corvus brachyrhynchos
GATGGGAATTTACAGATGGAAAAGATGGGAATTCATAGATGGAAGGGATGGGAATTTACAGATAGAAAAGATGGGAATTCATAGATGGAAAAGATGGGAATTCATAGATGGAAGGTGCAGGAAAAGCAGGGAGGGAAGAGCCGTGTGAGAAATGAACTTGTTGGAACAGGGAATGAGGGGCAGGAGCGGTGGGAATTCAGAGCTGGAGGAATTTTGGGTAATCCTGGGGGTATTCCATGGGTAGATCCTGTAGATTTCCCTGGATTTTCGAACATGGTAAGAGCACACTTATCATAGAATTCCAGGATGGTTTGAGTTGGGAGAAACCTCAAATCCCATCCCATTCCACCCCTGCCATGGGCAGGGACACTTTCCACTGTCCCAGCTTGCTCCAACCTGGCCTTGGACACTTTCAGGGATCCAGGGGCAGCCACAGCTTCTCTGGGAATTCTGTTCCAGGGCCTCCCCACCCTCACAGGGAAGGATTTCTTCCTAACATTTGACATCTTCTCTTCTTGGGGGGTTGGAAAGAGATGATCCTTCGGGTCTGTTCCATCCCAAACCATTCTGGGATTCCACGCACTCCTGAAACCTCCTGGATTCAATGCCCCTGGATCCCTGGAAGTGCCCAAGGCCGGGTTGGGCAGGGCTTGGAGCAACCTGGGATAGTGGGAGGTGTCCCTGCCCGTGGCAGGGGGGGGGGTGAGAGGAGTTTTAAGGTGCCTTCCAACCCAAACCATTCCACGATTCCACGATTGCTTTAGAGACGGGATCACCACCAGGGACAGACCAAAGCCAAGGAAGCAGAATTAAGAAATCTCAAATTGCTCCCAAAACCAGGGATGAAATCTCCGATACGCCAGGGCCGTGCTGCAGCTGAGGATGAAGCAGAGGCAGGACGTGGAGCATCCCACAGGCTCTGGCCTGGGAGTGCAGGGAAGGGCTGGAATTCGGGAGAGGATTTGCCTTCAGCTGGGCAGGGATTCAGGGGTGAGCCAGAAGAGCCTCCAGTGGCATTTGCAGCAAAGGAAGGAGGGGTTTTCCAGCCACCCGAGCATCTACAAACCCCCTGAAGCCATGGATGGGAGACGGCAAATCCCAGGATCACCCCGGGCCTCCGGCTGCATCCAAGGCTCTCTACAGCTGTAGTAGCTCCAAGGCCTTGGAGGAGAGGACACGGGCTTGATTATTTGACCAAATTTGGGCCATTCTGTTGCTAATTAACGCTCCGCAGTGCCTGGAGAGGCAGAACTTTGTGGCGGCCTCAGCTCAGATGTGTCTCCAAGAACGCTGAAAGCAAATTCGAGTCTGTCTTTGATCAAAGACCATTAACATCGCTCTCGGTTACACAAACAGCTCCCTCCTCCCTCGAATTCTCCAGCCCAAAACTCAGATCTTTGACTATTCATCGCTTCCTTGGGGCAAATCCTTTTCCAAGTTCATGCTGTTAGGTTTGTTGGGTGGTTTCTTTTTTTCCCCCCTCCGCTTTACCAACGCCCCCCGTGCAAATAAAGCAAATAAAAGGAACGTCATTTTCCAGCCCTCACCAGAGACGCTCCTGCTGCGAGAGACAGAGCTAAAGCTGTCAAGTGCTGCAGCAGACATCAGCACTGATAATGTCCTTCTCTGCAGGAGCCACCTCTGCAGGCTGTCAGAGCAGGAACATGTCTGGAGTTTATAATGATCAAGCGTGTTTTCCTACTCGCGGTTTAATCGCTGTTTTATGTGGGCTTATAAGCTGGGCTTTCCCCCCCCCCTTTGATCTGTCTGCTGGAAAAATCATTTCCAGCATTCACTCACTTCCCAGGTCACCATCCTGAGGATTGAAGGTGGTTTTGTGGTAGTGGGGAAGCTGCGTGTTGGTGCTTTGGGGTCCAGCTCCCTACGGATAAAGGTCAAGATTAGAAATCCTCCGCTGGATTTTGATACTGATCGTCCGTGGTGGGAGCTGTCGCTGTAAAGTGGCCGGGGAGCAAAGGCTGCTCTCGTTATCTCATTCCTGAAGGTTTTGCTGAGTTGGGATTGGATCCGTGCAGGACTTCAGGGCACCCGGTGCCTCCAAATCAGGAGTAATGGGATTTCTAAAATAAAGAGGTGGGAAGTTCGGCTTCTGGGTAGCCCAAAGCACGCGAGGCACCTCCCATCGCTGCGCGTCCAGGAGAGCAGAATTCTTGTGGAGCCAGGCTGGAGAGCTGGTAATGTTCACCTGGAGAAGAGAAGGATCCAGGGAGAGCGCAGAGCTCCTTCCAGAGCCTAAAGGGGCTCCAGGAGAGCTGGAGAGGGACTTGGGACTCCAAGTAGCTCCAAGGCCTGGAGGAACAGGACACAGGGAACGGCTTCCCACTGGGAAAGGGGAGACCTAGATGGGATATTGGGAAGGAATTCCTGTCTGTGAGGGTGGTGAGACCCTGGCACAGGGTGCCCAGAGAAGCTGTGGACTCCTCATCCCTGGATATTTTGGGTTGGAAGGGACCTTAAAGCTCATCCAGTTCCAACCCCGACGCCTCCCAGTATCCCAGGTTGCTCCGAGCCCCGTCCAACCTGGCCTTGGGCACTTCCAGGGATCCAGGGGCAACGAATCCAGGAGGTTTCAGGAGTGCGGGGATGATAAAATCCCTGACAGGATCACCAAGGAACAATCAACAAGGGAAGAGTGTAGGTGGCAGGATGAGGGATGTGGATTCTTTCCCTCTCCACGGGAAAGCTCTGGAATGCTGGGCCCATCTCTGGGCTCCTCAGTACAAGAAATACATGGATTTACTGGGATAAATCCAGCACAGGGCCTCAGGGACGATTAAGGAATTGGGGAGCCTGATGTTTCGGAAGGTTCTGGACTCTCCATCCAATAAAATACTCAAAACTCACGGACATGTCTGAGCTACCCCTTTAGCTGATCCTATCAGGGAGTTGGGATTAAAGCATCTCCATGATTTTCTTCCAAGACCATCCATTCAGTGATTCCATTGATATTTTGTGGATTGTTTTTTCAAGCTGGATTTTTCTCAGCACGTACCGAATCCTCCTGAAATATTCCATTTTCTTTTTGTGTGTGTGTTTCACAGGTGTTTGAAGAAAGAAGAGCCCTGCTCGGAAAATGGGTAAATTTTTCTCTTTAAATCTCTATTTGCTGCAGACAGATTTTGGAAGTGATCGGGAGTTTATCTCACGGGAATGCCAAACTTCTCTTTGGAAAAAGGGATTCACTTCCCTGATGTGAAAGTGAGCTGTGACTGCTCTGCTTTCCAGGAGAGCAAAGGCGTAAACTCCCTCAGTGCCCACGTTCCATAAGTTTTGAAGCTGGGAAATCATATTCCAAGGTTGGAATGAGCTGAAATGAGATGAAAAACCCTGGGAAATGTCTGTGGAGTCCTCAAAGGAGATGTTGGATGTTCAGATGTTGCCCTGGCCTGCTGGAGGGTCTTTGAAATCTGTAATAAATGAGATTTTATCTACCAAGTGCACACATAGATCGGTTTGGGTTGGAACTGGTGCTTATTCTTTATGCTTCATAAGTCACTCATGAAATTATTTTTCCATATGAACTGGTCTTTACAGGCAAATATTTTGATTTTAAGGATTATTTGTCCTTATAGGAAACAGGCTTTCCATCATTTGCTGTGTTTTGATGATAAGGAATTTCAGGGACACCAAGGAAATGAAATAATTGAGCGATTGTTGCTCAAAAAAACCAGCTTTTAATGGGTCAGGCAGCAAGTGGAAAACATAAAACCCATCTCTTGGAAACTGCTGGATGTATAAAAATGCCAAAATCTGGGAAAAGCTTTCCTCCAAACACTCTCACAAGTGCTGAATCATCTCCGGAAGGTCACATTTCCGCCCCTTCCCGTGACTCTGGATCAGCAGCTCTCAGAAGGCTCCTTCGGAGCTAATTCTCCTCGTGCTCCTGCCATCCAGCATTCCAAGGAAAGAAAGCACAAAAGCTGCTCTTAACACCCTTCCAAGCCTGGGGTTGTGGAGAGCCTGGAGCGCTCCGAGAGCGAGAGGAACCACACGGAGAAATTCCAGTGCTCCTGGCAGGATTTTCCATGTTGGTTCCCATGACCTTCTCTGAGCGCTCTCAGGAAATATGGACTAAATGGAGCAGCTGGAGGATGGATTCCATGGCTGGGATCACGTCCAGGGTGGTTGTAAAGGATTTATTCTGAACCTGGAAGGCTGAAGCCTGTCCTAACTGCTGTTAAGCATTTTCAGTAACGTCCAGACGACGGAATGGAAAACGAATCCTCATTTAATGGTTGGACTCGATGATCTGAGAGCTTTTCCCAGCCTTGGTGATCCCATGATTCCATCTGCAGGTGATGCCAGGAATGGAGGGGTTTCCTGAACGTTGGGGGTTAGAAATCAGGATGGAAAGGTCTGCAGTCAGATAAGGACGAGGGAAAAACGCTGCAGGAAAGACTGACACACAAAAACTTCATATCTGAGAGAACCCAAGGATGCAGCGGCTCTGCAGGAAAAATTCCTGGGAATGAGGGGGGATCACAAACTGCACGTAAGCTGACAGTGACTTACAATAAAGGGAAATATCCCAAAGGCAGGGTCATTCCCGGTCCTGCTCCCCGCCTTTTGGGAAAGCTGGGAACGAGTCAGACGTGAGAGCAGACTCAGGTCCAGAAAACATGGAAACAATCCCTGTGCTGTAGGGAAGATGGAGAAGAGGCGTAAAAACACCTTCTACCGAAACACAAAAGGTGTTGGAAAGAGGAAGGGAACGATCTGATCCCTGTGGAGAGGGCAGGAAATCCAGGGCTTGAGTTGCAATTATGGAGACACGATTTAGACACAAGCAAAATCCAGTGCTGGAGATAATTCCCTGCTGGAATTGCTTGCCTGGGGATTAGGGGTGGAATCCGGAGCCTTTTGAGGTTGGACGAGCAGTGCCAGGAATGGTTTGGGGAGAGCAGATCCTGCCTTGTGGCGGGAGATGAACCAGATCGGCGTCCCCCAACTTCTTCCACGGAAGGAACATCCTGGAAAAGCAGAAACAGGAAATGCCTCGTGCGGCCCTGCCACAGCAGTTTTCCTTTATTTGGTTTTCCAGACAAAGATTAGATTAAACTTGGGATGCTCGTCGTTTATTTAATTCTTCCTGATTTTATTTGCGTGCATCCAGGGACTGCGGTTTTACATTTTCGTTTCGTTATTTTTTCCCAC
This sequence comes from Corvus brachyrhynchos, assembly GCF_000691975.1. Lineage (NCBI taxonomy): Eukaryota > Metazoa > Chordata > Aves > Passeriformes > Corvidae > Corvus > Corvus brachyrhynchos. Next base: position 1,694,792 of record NW_008237408.1, read on the forward strand.
TGGTGCCACAGGGCATCTTTGATGTCTCCCAGGGTGTTGAGAAACAAGGAATGAGGTGACCTGAAGGGATTTAATTTCAGTTTCTGCGCACCTGAAAGTTTCTCACCTGACAGGAGGGGGCAGCCAGGTGGGATTTGGGCTTTGCTTCCAAGGAATAAAGGACAGGACAAGGGGAAACGGCCTCAAGCTGAGTCAGGGGAGGTTCAGGCTGGACATCAGGAGGAATTTCTTCATGGAAAGGGTGCTCAGGCCTTGGCAGGGGCTGCCCAGGAAGGTTTGGAATCCCCATCCCTGGAGGTGTCCAAGGAAGGGCTGGAGGTGGCACTCAGAGCTCTGGGCTGGGGACAAGGTGGGGATGGGGCACAGCCTGGACTCCATGGCCTTGGAGGGCTTTTCCAACCTGGATGATTCCAAGATTTTGGGTGATTTAAGCTCTCGTTTTTCCTTCTGTCACCTCTCTGTGTGGGAACTGAGCCCTCCCAGGTGAGGGACACGCTTCCAGGATGGTGCCCATGGACCACATTTGTGGGGCACAATAACACTGCCCCTAAATTTGCTGATAATAATTGCTCTTCCCGTGGCAGGCTTGTCCCCGGCCTAGCTTTCACTTTTACCACCGCATTAAACAAGCAAACCCGACATTTTACAGGGGAATCGCAGAAAAACTTGGCTTGGAAGGGACCTTAAAGCTCATCTCATTCCAACCCCTCGCCACGGGCTGGGACACCTCCCGCTATCCCAGGTTGCTCCAAGCCTTGTCCAGCCTGGCCCTTATCCAGGAGCTGACCCCATGGCAGGTGACAGGGCAATGGTTCATTCTTGTCACCAGGCCACCTTCCCTTCCTGGAATCTCCTCTTGGAAATGAGGCTCGGAGCAGCCTGGGATGGTGGAAGGTGTCCCTGCCCACGGCACGGGGTGGAATGGGATGAGCTTTAAGGTCCTTCCAACCCAATCTTTCCATGATTCTCCTGTAAAGAGTCAGATTTCTTTGTGTAACTGCAGAGGGAAAAGCGAAACCAAACAGATCCTGGGGGAGAGTTCCTAATCACTGACAAGGAGCTGCTTGGCAGCAGAGAAGTTTGGGATTTGGTTGGGTGGATTAAGGTGTTTTACGGATATCGGGTGCCTCGTCTGCTTCTCACCTTCTCACCCCAGTCCCGGGGCTCCCACAAAACCTTTTAGCCTGGGAGAGGGTGGCTGGGGAAGGGAGAGGGAAATTGTTTCTCGGCTGGAGAACGCATTCCTACTTTTGCCGAGCACAGGGATCCCAACCTGGGAGCTCAGATCCACGTGCTGGGCTGGAGATGAGGGATGTGTCCCCCTCCAGTCAGAACCAGTCAAACCAGCAGTGAGTGTCCTGCAGCAGAGGGGCCTCTCTGGGCTCTCTCTCGGTGTCAGGCTGCGTTATTTGTGTGTGTGCACTCATGGATGAACCGCAAAGCGATCCAGGGCAGGGCCCGAGCGCTGTGCCCGGTGTCACACAATCCCTGCGGAGACTTTGTTTGCCAGGGCTTCGGGGAAGGCCCAGACAGAGGGGAAAAGCCGCGGGGAGAGAGGAGGCGAAGCCAGGGGAATCCGGTCCGACTGGTTGGGCTGCTGTAATCGCATCCAAGGGGAGGATCTGTGGAGGAAGCGGCCAAATGTGGGATGGGGACACGCTTGTTAACGCTGGAAAAGAGACAACCTGTGCCAGCTTAACTCCTTGGCTGCTGCTGGGTGCAGTGGGGAAGGGGCTGGGTGTTCCCAGTGCTCCCGGTGCTGTGGCACTGGTTTAAATGAAGTTTAAACGGAGGCTGGGGATGCTGGAAGGAATTCCCTCGTTGGAAAACCCATGGTGGGGTGGAGAGGGTTAAAAAGGAGCAACTCTCGTGTCTGCTGGAAAGTGAGGCTGGATTTGTTTTGACTAGTTCACTTAATCTCTTGATGTGGAAGAGACTAAGCCAGTTACTCCCTTGTCTCCGGAGCTCGCTCGGGAGAAATTTATCTGTGCAAGTTGGTGGTTGGGGATTGCTTTAACGAGCAGAGGATGTGGCCGGGATCATCAAGGGGAACGCGTGCAGCAGAAGTTTTCCCCCTTCGTGTGACAGGGAAAACCTTTCACTTCAAGCCGAGGGTGAGAAGGGGACAGGCAGAACCTGCTCTGTCCCCCTCTGGTCCATCTTTGTCTGAGTTTATTCTCAGGGAACGTTTCTAAGCCCTAAATCCCCAAGTCCTACTTCAGTTTTCCCTTAATACCCTGCTAAGCATCATTGGAAGTGACAGTTATATGAAGAACAGGGATCAAAAAAAAGGGAATATTCCTTAATTCACTGTGTCTGAAAAGAGAGGGACATCTGGGAGCTTTTTCTGTTTGGTTTTTCTTCTCTCCAGGATCTC
>NW_008237408.1:1697197-1697621 GCF_000691975.1 Corvus brachyrhynchos
TCATTCCAACCTTCTTGAAGGTCTTGCAGAGGTGTCTGTGAGGAGAAGAGCCATTTTCTTCCTGGAGTTTATTCTCCAGCACTGGAATTCATCCAAGGGAAAATAAATCAATAAGGAAAGAGCTCTTCAAAATGATCAGGAGAGAAAATGCTTCTCAATTCCCTTCAATTGCACAGTGAATTTTGAACTATTATTCTGCCAGTCCTCCATTTGGGCATGGACGTGGGGTGAGGAGGAAAGACAAGGAAAAAAAATCCTGAATTTTTAGTCTGAAAGGGAAAAGAAAAGACACTGGGCATTAAACTATTTATTTAATAGTTAACCCATGATAATAAAAACATCACTGGAGGAATTTTTTTTTTCTTAATATTTTTATAGTAAATATTTATATTTATATTTATATTTTGGTTTTGTTTTTAATTTT
>NW_008237408.1:1697660-1698400 GCF_000691975.1 Corvus brachyrhynchos
ATTTTTATTTTTATTTTTAATTTTTATTTATATTTATATTTTTATATTTTTATTTTTATTTTATTTTAATATTTTTATTCAATTTTTGGAGGTCACGTTTAACGAAGGACTTAGATGTCCCTGAGGTTAAATGCAGACAACAATGTGCACAGATCTGACGTGCAGAGAGCGAGCTGGGAGCTGTGGAAAGGTGGCTCCAGGCAACAGTGTGAGCAAACAGAGCGCGTGGTTGGGGATGGCCAGCCCTGAGAAGGAAACAAACTGGGAAAAGCAGCATTCCCCAAGGAGGGGAATTCCCCAAAGCGCTCAGTTCTCCCTTCGAAAAGAAGGTGAGTTTGGGTCAAGGTTGCTCTTGCTGTGCTGAGGAGGAGTTTCATGGAATTCCAGAGGCTGGGTTGGAAGGGATCTTAAGTCTCATCCCGTTCCACCCCCTGTCATGGGCAGGGACACCTTCCACCATCCCAGGCTGCTCCAAGCCCCGTCCAACCTGGCCTGGGACATTCCAGGGATCCAGGGGCAGCCACAGCTTCTCTGGGAATTCTACTCCAGGGCCTCCCCACCCTCACAGGGAAGGATTTCTCCCCAATATCCCACCTAAATCTTTCCTCTTTCAGTTTAAAACCCTTCCCCTTGTCCTGTCACTGCAAACTCTTGTACGGGATGAAGCAAAACCCATCATCCCCCTCAGGAAATCCCTCTCCAACCACCCCCCCCTGCTGCCTGCCGTTCCCACTGGCAAT
>NW_008237408.1:1698446-1710132 GCF_000691975.1 Corvus brachyrhynchos
GGGCGCTGGTGGTGGGGCGCGGGGGGGAAGCGACTGTGGGATGAGGCCGTTCTCCTGGCAGGAGATGGCTGCTGACAGGGCCCTTGCCATCGCCAGTGTCCCCACGAGTGAAAGCCCAGCCAGCGCCACCGTCACTCCCACCCTGTTGACTCAGCTCTGCGCCGACGCCGCGGTGGCAAAGCCATCCCTGGTTACCTGAGCGCTTGGTTCCTCCCACACGGATTCAATCCTCCTCTCTAGGTTACCTGCCAGAAGCATGGAAAAGCTGTGGAAAACCTTTGTGACTCTGCTGCTGCCGCCACCGCCGCAGATTTTTCCCCTCACGACACCGTCACTCCCACCCTGTTGACTCAGCTCTGCGCCGACGCCGCGGTGGCAAAGCCATCCCTGGTTACCTGAGCGCTTGGTTCCTCCCACACGGATTCAATCCTCCTCTCTAGGTTACCTGCCAGAAGCATGGAAAAGCTGTGGAAAACCTTTGTGACTCTGCTGCTGCCGCCACCGCCGCAGATTTTTCCCCTCACGAGCTCGTTTGGTTTCCCTCTGCTCCGCTGCTCAAAGCGGGGATTTCTCCCCTGTGCAGTGGGATTGTGAGGAAAAATACTTTACAACTTGTGCGGCACGCCGAGGTCGCGGCGGCGGGGGAAAGTGTCAGGGGGGAGAAGGAAGCAGCAGTGAGCTCCTCTTTGGGGCCTGCTCCTGTAACCACGCAGCTGAGCCTCCTCCTTTCCGTGAGGGAAGCCACCTCTCGGAGCTGGTCCCAGCAGCAAAGAGCATGAGTGAGTCCTGGCTTAGGCCATCCTGGATGCTTTGAGGATCAGGAATCCTTACGTGGCTCCAGAGTTTCTTTTCACGTAGCCTCTCCATTTGTTCCCGGCGCTCTGCTCCCTCCGAATGAGTCACCAGAAGCTGCTGCTTGTGCACTTTCCCTCGCCTCATTTTATTTTAAGAAGCTGAATCTCCGGTTTTTCTGCACCTGAAACTCCTTTTTTTTTTTTTTTTTTCCCCAGTTTGAAAAGTGGACAGATGGCCAGAGGAGGAGGATCCTGGTGGACCTGCTGGAACGCTGCTCCCTGTCCCAGCAGAAATTCTGTGCCAAGCAGCTCCAGGCCCGAGTCCCCACCGAGGCCGTCGATTTTACCACGAGGCTCCCTCGAGTCCTGTCCTTGTACATCTTTTCCTTCCTGGACCCACGGAGCCTCTGTCGATGTGCACAGGTGAAAAAGCCAACACCTGCCCGGGGTTCAGAAAACCAGGTTAAAGTCCTTTAAAAAAAAAAAAAAGGGAAAACATTGATTTTTGGTGAAGACAAAAGATCTTCTGTGCCAAAGGCTCGCTCCTCAGATCCTAAATTAAGCCAGATTGGCCAAGATTCACAGAAGTGAAGAGTAATTTTAGATGCTCCGTTCTAAAGCGTTTTAAATGTGGCATTTTCAAGAGTGATTATTCCCAGAAAGGAAGCCTGGTACTTCCTGAAAATCACATTCCTCTAAAACACCTTGCACCGTGAGCAGAGTCCTTAATTCTCTGAGAAATTCTGGCTTGTGCTTTTGCGAAGAACAACACTTGATCCTTCAAGGAAAACAGATCCTTTAAAATGCCTGAGGATCAAGTGTTGGATGTGGAGAAGCAGAAAATTACAGATGTGCTTTGGAGCACAGTGGTTAAGACTCCAAAAATCTGTCTGCATGCCATAAAATGCTGTGAGATGCTGCCCGCAGCAGTTTTAAATTAATAAGTTCAGCTATCAGTGACATTATTGCTGCACTAACGTAATATTCCATGTAATTTAAGACTATATCATAATCTCGGCTTGGCTAAGCCTTGCTTTAGTAACTTTCTCCAGCATTTCATGAGGATGCGACTCAAACTATCCATGCTCGGGCAGGGAGAAAAGAGGTTAGAAAATTACTTAGAATCACAGAATATCCCAAGTTGGAAGGGCCCCACACCAGGAAGGCCTTGAAAGGTTTAAATGGTTTGATCAAAGGTTCAAGAGGAGCATTAACAGTGCAGAAGAATTGTTTACGCACATGTGGGAATTACCTCCCCAGCCCAGAAATCCGTAGCCGAAATCTTGGATGCTTTAAACCCCAAGGTTTCCAACTGGCTGGGAATTCACAGGTGAGCTGGCACTGGAAGTACCTGTCGGAGCTGGATCAGCTGTGGATGCTGAAGTGCCTGCGTTTCGGGTGGTTCATCAACTTCTGCCCGACCCCCTTTGAGCAGGGCGTCTGGAAAAAGCACTACATCGAGATGGTGAGGGAGCTGCGCGTCACCAGGCCCAAGGTACGGATCCACCGCCTCCACGGGCGTCTGTGCCCAGGGGCAAATCTGGGGTCGGGTCTGGCTCTCAGCCCCCCCTGCCTCTTTATCTTTTTGGGATCCTCCTGCCCTGAATTCAAAGCTCAGCCCTTTAATTTAAAGTGAAGTCCCCCACAGACTCTCTGTAGCTGACAGAGAGAAGCTGATCCATCTCAACAGCAGCTCGGCTCACTTGAATATGGATTGTAGGACCTGGGTGATGAAAAGCACCGCCAAGGTGCCTCTTTCTGTCCGCTCACCATAATGGAGCCTGCAGAGACCAATTTTGAGTTAATTCCCAATTATTTTAACCCTAAATTTAAGCCAACCTAATTTGCATCATAGGCTCAAACTTGTTTCCTTGCTCTAATCTCTTATCAGACACCTTCCAAGGACGAGTTCATAGTTATCGATGTGCAACCAGTAAAAAGCAACGTCCCAGAGAGGAAACTTTCTGTGGCAGGACGGGGGACAACCAGGGGGAAAAAGGAGCTCCCTCCTTGGCGTTCATCCGACAGGAATCCCACGGACACCATCCGGTACAACTACCTGGACAACTACGACCCCATCGAGCAGGCCAGGCAGGCGTAAGAGCTTCACCTCTTTTCCTTTCCCTGTGGCACAAGGTTTTCCATGTCCTCCTCAGGCTCACTCTGCCCATCCAGCTGCCTGGTTGCAAAGCCAGTTTCCCGCTCTTTTGGCCTTTTTTGGATCGGTTTTGGTCCAGTTGTAGCTGCAGCTGGCGCTGCTTTGTGTCCTTTCAGCGCCACTTGTCAGGCGGGAACTCCTGGGGGATGTTACAGAGCTGGAATGAGAGGAATTAGGACAAGGGGTTGTTGGAGAGTTTTTAAATAAAGCTGCCAGGCTGGGAGGAATGTGTGGGTTTTGCACGGCACAGGAAGAATGAATTAATTGTGATGGAATATAATTCTATCAGTGGGAGGATCTCCTGGCTGAGAGGAGGCCGGGATGATCGAATTGCAGGGCAGGTGTACGAGGATGTCGGAGCATGGAAGTGATGAATGGTATTTGTGTCTGCACTGCCTGGATCCGTCACTTCCTGGGCTGCCAGGATTATCCACTGGCTAAAGAAAGGCATTTCCCTCCCAAAGCAGAGTTTTGCACATGGATCTGTGTTAGAACTGCCCCATGTTTCCTTTCATCACCTCTGGCACCGGAGATTTTCCCAATCTTAGATCCAAGGTGAATTTTCTGTGCATTGACAAGCTCAGGAAGGGTGTGGGAGTGACCTGTGGGAAGAGTTCCCCCTTTTCTTGTGTGAATCCCTGGAAATGCCACCTCTGACACTTCCCAGGGGTCACCTCAGCCCAGCTGATGTGGAAAGGGTGACGCTGTCATTAATCCAAGCCTAGCAAACAGGTCATGGATCCTCGTGACCATTCCCTGGTCCCTGTGGGAATCCACGGACTCACCACTCCGAACGTGCCGGGAGCAGGAGATTCCTCTCCGCCGTGCCAACAAAAATCCTCGGGAACCAACAGAGCCACAACGAAAGCACCTGGGCTGTGTTTAAGTCAATATCCAGCAGAGCCAAGCTTATCCCTGTGCCCGGGAACAATCAGCTCAGGAATTACCCCAGCCAGGGATTGTTTGGCCAAGCGCTCTCGGAGCTCTTTCCCAACGTGAGTAACCCTGCCGGACCCAGCGCTCCTCCGGGCTGTTCCCCAGAGCTCCCAAGCGCCTGAGCAAAAAGCCTTTTATGAATCACGTTTTAATCCGCGTCCCCTGGTCCTTGGATGTTGCACTACATCAAAGAGCTTCCCAGTTTCCACCTCACCCTCTTTCTGTGGGATGTTTTTCCCAACTCTAACACCACTTTTGGGTTGAGTTCTTGGAGGCTTTTCGCTGAATATTTTCACTGAATGCCTCCTCGTTGCAAATGAACGTCCTGATGTTATTTTCCAGCCGCGCTCAATGGTTTTGTATGGCAGCTCTTGAAGGTTTCTGTGAGGTTTAGGATTCTCTTGTGCCGTTTCTGTGAGGTTTAGGATTCTCCTGTGCCATGAAAAAGTGGGACAAGCCTCGGCTGAAAGGTTTAGAAGTCGCCTGTCCCAGCGCTGAGCTGTGGATGCAGCTGAGAACCAGGTGGAAACAACTCCCCTGAAATAAGGAAACAGTAAATAATAAATACCCTCCCCGTTTGCCTCTCCTGAGTGAGATCCCAGCCTCTCTCTATTTGTGGAGAACTTTTTAATGCCGAGCGTTCCTGCAAATCTGCCATTTATCCGCAATTACAGAGGATTATTGCGAGGAGGGAGAGGAATTCTGTGAGATCTGCTTGTTTATCGAGGATCTGCCTTTAATATCACTTAAGCTGGAGGTAATTGCTGGTGCTCAGGCACATCTGTAGTGATTATTCAGCAGCGCAGGTGCCACGTTTCAGGTGCTGATCCAGCCTCCCACTCCCACAATGATGTTCTGGTGCTTCTTTTCCAAGGACACTTTGCTGTCCCTTCCCAAAAATCCTCCCACTGAGGCTCTGGGTTGTGCTCTCCACCCTTTACTTCCAGGCAGCTGCCAAGGGATGGGGAATTCAGCTCTTCAGTTGGATCCCTGGAGCAGGGAGACACCACCTCGAGCGTCCCTCAGGCTTTGGTGGGGGTGGCAGGAAAACAAAACCATGGTCCCGGTGTCCCTCTGGGACACCAAGCCATGGTTTGGAGACTCCCAGGAATGCTGTGCAGGATCCACCTCCACGCAGGCAGACCCTGCCTGACCAGGGCTCAGCTTGGAAGGCAGAACAGAATCCCAAGATAAAAATCTCCAGCCCCGCCGGCGCTGTCAGGTGCAGTTCTCCTTCGGATGAGCCGCATTCCTGGAGCTCAAGGGCAAAACAACCGCCCCTCATGTAAAATGGATGTCAGGAGGAGTGAAATCGGTGTAAAACGAGATCCTGGAACAATAGAAGCGATTTCCCAGGGTTTGCCAAAGGGAATCTGGGAGAGGAAATGGGTTTTGCTGCAGCCGGAGTGCACGTGGGAAGGAATGGCAATGAGGGTTTCCTCCAGGACGTGAACGTGTGGGAGAGGACGTGGCAGAACTCGCAGAAACTCAAAGGGGTGGTGGAGAGAAAAGGACTGGGGAGAGATTCTTCAAGCCCAGCACCTCGACTGGAAATCCCTGACCCCACAAACCATTTTTTCCCATTTGAGTGCTGAGGAAAACCGGAGCTGGGGAGAATTCCTCGTGAATAAACAGGATCACATCAAAGGAATACCTGACGCCACCATCAAAGCAATGCGTGAGACGAGTCGCTGGCTGCTACCTTGAATCCAAATCAATCTGCCTAATCCCAGGTTGAATTTTGCGGCATTTAAGAGGTAATCCACAAAAAACAAGTTTTTCGTAACTCCTGGGCAGGTTAAAATCTCCTCGGAGCTTGACCTTGCTCTGCAGTTGTTTTCTGATCCAAAGGGAGAGGAGGACTTTGCTGCTCATCGTATCACGGTGAAATTTTGACATTTAAACGGCAGAGTTCATGGAATTCCAGAGCCGTCTGGGTGGAGAGAGACATTAAAGATCATCCAGTTTCAACCCTGACACCTTCCACTATCCCTGGCTACTCCAAGCTCCATCCAACCTAACCTTGGACATTTCCAGGGATCCAGGGGCAGCCACAAATTCTCTGGCCAACCTGTGCCAGGGCCTCCCCACCCTCACAGAAAATAATTTCTTCCTAATCTTCTTCTAAGTCTCTCCTCTTTTAGTTCAACACTGCTCACTGTGTAAAAAGTCGCTTCCTGTCATCTGCGATGACGAAGAGTTTTCATCTGTTCCTTTGTTGGGCTTTTGAGTCATCAGCTGCCTTCTCCCTTCCACAGCAGCACCGAAACAACACTGCTGGGAATTCCTAGCAGAGAACTCATCCTTGTTTAGCCAAAAAAAAAAAAGGGGAAACATGGCAAGCAGAAGGAGCTGCAGTCAATTCTCAATTACGCAGTGCAGTGGAGACAAAGGGAGTCCTGTAAGTGGAAACACAAAATATATTCTGCAGGCTGTGAGGCCAAAATTGGCTCTTTAGCTTTGAAAAACAGATCAATACATTTCCAGACAGCAGCTGGGCGAGGGTTTGGCCTGGCCAGGGCTCACTGAGGAGAACAATAACACTTGGCCACAGCTGAGGAGTGCCCAAAAAATGGGGTTCATTTGCAGTCTGGATGATAATTGAAACCTGTTTTTCGCTTCTGCTGGATTTCTTTGCCGTTTGCTCAGAAAGGCAGGAGCTTGTACCCCAAATCTGTGCCCAGGAGCTCAGTGAAAACCCCCCTGCAGCATGAGGGAGGTGGGACAGAGATCCCCCAGTAAGTTCACTGGGAGGTTTTGGGTTTAGCTGGGACAGTGTGGGAAAAGCTCAGCAGTCTCTGAGCAGTGAAATTAAGAACAGCAATGAGCAGATGTGCAGCCAAGGGAGTGGTGAGGTGATAGAGAAGAGATACAGACAGGGTTGAATTACAAATTGCCTGGAAGGGGTTATCAAAATCCCTCAATAGAATTATAGCTGTGACTATCGGCGTTGTAATTTATCACGGCGATGATTTCTGGTAGGTCTGGTTTGTTTTCTGCCTGAATTGTCCAAGCAGCTTTTTGTTACAGACAAAAAAAACCCCGAAACATTCCCAGAGATCAGCAAGGAGGGATTTGCCTCCCTGGGCACAAAGAAATATTGCAAAGGGGAAGTGAAAGATTTTTATCTAAAGCGTGGAGTCGAGTTAGGAAATTTTCCTGTGGGGCTCTGATCTGCCTACAAAGGCCCAGGAGGGCGTTTCTGTCAGGCCCTGCATGCACGGCTCTGCTGGAAGGCATCTGCTGTTTGTGCAGCTCGTTGCCAATAAATCAAAAGATTTGCCTCCCACTTGATCATGAATAATGAATTCCGATTCTATCCGAGCGCTGGAGCCCCGCCAAGACCGCGGCCTTGTGCCTCAAGACAGGGCCCTGCTACTTCTCACGACAACAGCTCGGCCAAAATGCAAGTTCTGTCCCCCCTCCCCAGCCTTGGGTAATTTACGGCCACAGGCTGGCTCTAAAAAACAGTTGCATATTGTCCTGGAGTGTTTACCCAACGAGAAAATAATTACTTGCAGTAATTGTTCTGTCAGCGGCCCCCGCTCCTGACAAAGAGGGGCTCGCTCGCGTGAGAAGGACTCGGAGCGTCCCCGTCCTCCCGGATCCCGACGCTCGTCTCCCCCTTTTCGTGCTCCTGAATAGCCAGCCCAGCACTCCGTGCCTGGTGGGTGTGTGGGAATTAAAAAAAAATTCCTTAAGGGAGGAAAACGAGGCGAGAAACACCGAGTTCAGCACTGGGAGCGAGAGACCTGCTGTCCTCATCCTGGCTCTGACGCCTTTTTCCTCATCCTCACTCCTTCCATTTTCCTGACCCGGAGCTGGGGTTCTGGGGGTGAGCTGACACCACGATTCAGACACCAGAACACGGCAGCAGATACCTCAATTTACAATAATATCTTTATTTACAGCCACCAGGCCAGGGCTGCCCTCTACCCAAAGGTCACAGCGTCATTCAGGATGGAAAACACCTTTAAGATGGCTGAGTCCAACCATAACCTGGACACTGCCAGGTCCACCAAAATGACCAATTCCTTCCCAGCTGGAATATTTTGGGTCGGATTTTCTCCCTTGACTGTTTGATTTTATAAAGAGGTGGCAGTTTTCCTCAATTTCCCACTTGAAATAATGCTGGATTTGACTTCATGCTCCTGGACTGGGATGAGGGAATACTGGCCACGTGCTGGTGTTGTGTGTGTGTTATGTGGTGTGATCCTGGCTTTTCACAGGATAAAAGTTGCTTTTAGAGTCTATTTCCACCCTTTATACCCATGATTTTTGTATTCCAACTGTGCCTTTTTTAGCATGGAGCCCAGAGACACCGGGAGAACCACTCAGAGCTGCTGCTTTCACTTCCCAGATTCCGTATCACGGAATTTGAATGTGGAATGAACACCTCCGGATCGTGAACCTGCCTGAGTGCTTAAAAAGCACTGCCTCAGAGTCTGGATTTTACTGCTGATATCGGAAAAAACGTGGCAGCCGGCCATATTCCAGTGCAGTTCACTTCATTCTCACACTCTGGAATATTCCTGTTCTGCCAGTTAATTGTGTTGAATTTAAGAACAGCTGAATATAATACCAAAAATCACGCATTTTTATACTCATACATATAGAAATAGATACATAGAATTATTTGGCTATAAAAACATTGAATAAACACCTTGTTAGAGGCAGCCCCCAGCCTTTTTTGCACTTCAGGTAACACAGACTTCACCGAAACCTCTCAAATTGATTTAGCTCAGCTTCTTTTCTGTGAATTTCCCGAAGGTGCTGTAACATCTTAGGTGCACTTAGCTTAAATCACTGAGTCCTGAGCTTGTGTTTGAGTGCCAGAATTTGTCATAACTTAAAAAAATACCGAGTTCCCACTTTCCCCCGAGCGCTGGTAGCTGATTGTGCTCTTTGGGGCTGCCCCAGGTGCGAGATGAAAGTGTGTTCTCTCAACCCACGTCTTTTTGGGTGCCAATATCCCAAAGGATTTGGGTTTTATCAACCCCAGGGAAGGAACTGCACAGCATTTATTGATATTTTTGCGTTCTGCTCTGCAGGAGGAGGAAGGGAGGAGGGCGCACCCCAGACCTGAGCAGGCAGGAGGCTGAGAGGAAGAGGAGAGGGGCTCGTGGATCCAATCAGCTCCGGAAGGTGAAATCCCTGGCAAGTGTCAGCAGTTTGTGATTCCATCACCTGGGGCGGTGTCAGGCACCCCCAGGAATGTTGGAGCTCGGAGTTTTTCCCTCAGGAAAGAGCTGCTGAGAGGACACCTGGGCAGGAGGAGGACACAAAGCCTCCCCCACGGCTGGCTGCTCTGAGGGAATCTCGCCGCATCCCAGACGCCGCTGGCAGTGGGAAAGGGGCAGCAGTGTCTGTGCAGAGACAGTGCCCCTGTTATCCGCTCCTCCCTCTCCTGACTATCCCAAAAATCCCTTTCCATGCTTTTTACAAAGTGCTGGCACAGTTCCCTCACAACACAAAGTTTCACGACTCCGGATCGCTGCAGTTTGACGTTCGTTCATCCTCCGTGCCCTGAGCCCGAGCAAAGCAGCCCCAAATCTCAACACTGAGGGCTCATTGTGCCCGGGGCTGCTGCAACAGGGCATCCTCCCACGCGAGGAGCTCAGGGAAGTCATTCCAGAGAGCTCCACGGGTTCTGTGGAGATGGCAACAAACAACTGCCAGGAGAAGGCCGTGCTCACGAGCGTGTCGGGGGTTCTGGGAGCAGACCTGGTGTTCCCAGAGCCCTGGAAGCCAGGGAATGCCTGGGAGTGGAGCTAAAGGAGGGTTACATGAAAGAGAGGCATTGTCTCCCAGATGGGGAGGCATCCTCCTGACCCAAATACAGCCTGTGGGCAAGGAAATTGATTCTGGCACTGCTGAAGAACAGAAAATATCATTATTCAGCCTCTGCCTCACAGTTGGCGCTCTCTTCCTCTGGAGGTCGGAGCGTCCTCACACGGGTTCATCCCACCACAACTTCCCCTTCCCAACTCCAAGCTGTTTTATTGCCAGGCCAGAAGTGAAAGAATCTCAGTAAAAATAGGTGAATTTGATTTTCTCTCCCCGGATTTTAGGAAACTTACGTGTTCTTCAAAGTTAATTGACCTGCAACCCCAATCAGGAAGCATTTGACTGATATAAAATGGGAGAATCATGGAATTGCTGAGGTTGGAAAAGATCCTTAAGATCATCGAGTCCAACCATCCCCCAGCACCGCCGAGGCCAGCACTGAGCTGTGTCCCCAGGTGCCACTTCCATAGGGATTTTCAATCCCTCCAGGGATGGGGACTCCATCCCTGCCCTGGGCAGCTGTGCCAGGGCTGGACAGCCCTTTCCAGGCAGGAACTGTTCCCAATATCCAACCTGAACCTCCCCTGGCATAATTTAAGGCTGTTCCCTCTCACCCTGTCCCTGTTCCCTGGGAGAAATCCTGATCCCACCTGGCTGCCTCCTCCTGTCTGGGAATTCCAGAGAGGAAAATTCCCTCTGGAGCCTCCTTTTCTCCAGGCTGAGCCCCTTTCCCAGCTCCCTCAGCCGCTCCTGGTGCTGCAAACCCTTCCCCAGCTCCGTTCCCTTCCCTGGACACGCTCCAGCCCCTCAGGGTCTTCCCTAAACCTTTTATGTTGGAAAAAGTCCTGGATCCCTCCCGATTTTGGAGTTGTCCCCGTGTCAGTAGAAGAGCTGAGTTTTTTATCCTCTTGTACAAACCTGTTGCTGCTCCAGCCACAAATGAGCGCAGCACTAAAGACAATAAAGCTGAGCTTAAACCAGGCTGATGCATAGGGAAATAAGTAAGTAAAAAAATAAATAAATAGAATTCTCTAGGAATAACCCAGAATTATTTTCCATTTATTAAAGGCAGCATTGGGAAACCTGGCTGAAATGAAGACCTTTAGAAAGGCTCCTATTTAATCAAGCCTAAATAAAGAGGCTTAATGTGCAAATCTTTCAGCAAATCCTCAGAAGAAGAATAGCCCAGGATGAAAGAATAAACACCCAAGGCGAGCAAACACCGGGTCAGATTCAAATGAAACCCTGAAATAGATCAATGATCCCAGTGCAGACCGTAGGTGAGAATAAAGAATATTCCAGCCAACAGCTGGAATATAAAATATAAATAAAATAATAAATAAAATAAAATAATACATAAAAATATAAAAGGGTTTTTTACATGGAGCTCCCAGCTCAGGAGGCTCAACCAGAGCGCACCAAAATGAGCATAAACACCTAATTAAGGGGACATCCACTGGCTCCACGTTTGCATGGAGTGAATGAGTTCTCCCCGAGTAAAGCTGGGAGGGTTTGGAGTTTATTACTAATCACAGAAAGCAGAAAATGTGACCAGGCTCGCTCTTCATTTGGAAGAAATGAAAGTCAATTGGCCCAATTACACGAAAGAGTAAATTACAGTGAATTAAGTTAATGAGGTCTCTGAATGAAGGGCCACACTCTGCACACCCCCAGGTCCGTGCAGGCGGGAGGCAATTCCTGCCCTCTCTTTATCCAGGGAAATGCTCTAAGGATACTCCAAGGATGCCACTCCAGCTGAGAGCCGTGAGTTCGGAGCCCAAGGTGCCACTGCTGCCACACCAGTGTCCTCCCCACGAGTCCTTCCCAGCAAATTCCCGGATATTTTATGGGGAAGGCGGAACTGGATTGGTCAACGTCAGCAGTGAGGGGCTGGGTCTGCCTTTGTCTGCTCCAGACACTGCCCCACCCTCACAGCTGCTCCCAAATTAGTTTTAGTCCTCACTAAATAACATCTTTTTGACAGGATCAGTCATTCCTGCCTCCCTGGCTG
>NW_008237408.1:1710173-1756623 GCF_000691975.1 Corvus brachyrhynchos
AATGCATTTTTTCCATGACATATTGACAGGGAATTGATGTTCTGAGTAAAAAAATCCCATTTCCAGGAGGTGGGAATAGCCTACAGGGAAATCCAGGATTCCCAGCACCTGGTCCTGGGCAATGTGTGTTTATATTCTGTAAAGCTTATTTGGAATTCTCTCGAGTTGACATAATAACGTTTGTTCTCTATTCTTACCAAATAATTTGGGTCAGTCCAAAAAAAACTCAGAACTGTTCTTTTTCCAGGACCTGGGGGTTTTTTGAATTTTTTGGGATCTTTCTCAAGGAATAAAGTGGGTTGTTGAGAGATTTTTTTTTTTTTTTTGCTTAATTTTTATCCTGGTTATGTTGAAATAAACTTCATCCTTTACACTTTTGAGTCTTCAAGCACTGAGCGAGACTGGGATCAGTCCCAGCCGCGTGCACAGGGGAGAATTCGGGCATTAACATATTAATTAATGTGGAGAATTAATTAATGCGGGTTTAGCTTCGCTGGCATCAATTTCTAATTGGGTCCTTCTGTCCTTCAGGTAAATTTAGACCACAGCACAGCTCAGAAAAAGTAGATTATGGTTGTGGTTTTTAGGACTATCATTTGGGGATAAAATTCATAGAATGTATAGAATTTCTCAGTGGATTCCAATGTTTTCAGTCCCTCTGAAGCTGTTGGGATGATGATTTCTCTTCTCTTCTCTTCTCTTCTCTTCTCTTCTCTTCTCTTCTCTTCTCTTCTCTTCTCTTCTCTTCTCTTTTCTCTCTTCCCAGTTGTCACTTTGTGCCGATCTCGAGTCTCTCCCAAAGCCACCAGTTCGTCCCAGCTGGGCCACACCTCAGCAAACTGGGAACTTGCCCTCCAAGGCAGCAGCCAAGGCCCTGGTCCAGAGCTCCCGTTGGAATGCCGGGATCCGGCCGGGACCCGTCCGAGCTCCAAAACCACGGGAGAGAGGAACTGGAGATGGCACCAGGATGGGCACCAGGTCCCCATGTGAGTGTGAGGTCCTGTCCCTGGGGAGGCTGTTCTGGAGACAACATCCAAATCATGGAATCATAAAATCTTGGAATGGTTTGGCTGGGAAGGGACTTTAAAAATCATCTCGTTTCACCCCCTGCCATGGCCAGGGACACCTCCCACTATCCCAGGTTGCTCCAAGCCCTGTCCAGCCTTTCCTTGGACACTGTCAGGGATCCAGGGGCAGCCACAGCTCCTCTGGGAATTCCAGCCCAGTCCTTCCCCTCCCAGCCAAGAATTCCTTCCCAAAATCCCACCCCAAGCTCCCCTTTCCCAGTGGGAAGCCATTCCCTGTGTCCAGTCCCTCCATCCTTTATCCCAAGTCCCTCTCCAGCTCTCCTGGAGCCCCTCTCAGGGGGTGGAGGGCAGGGCTATGGGTGTTGGGAATCCAGAGGACAGGGATTTGCTGCACCAACAGAGAACACGTGGCCGGAGATGTCACATCCAGCACTTCCCAATCCCCCTGTTTGTCACCACTGTCACCGCGGGATGGAACACGTGGGCTGGACTCACCAGCACTCCGTGGCAGAGCAAGAGATCCCAGAGCAGATGTGTGAGTGGGCTCTGTCCAAAATCCAAGTCCTGGAGAGGATCCAGGAGGAGCTGAAGTGGTTGGGTTGGGAACCAGAGCATCCAGCAAATTCCAGGGCCAAGCAATGAACTCCAGGGAAACAAAAAAACAGCTGGGAACTCCAGAAATGCCTCCCAAAAATAAGGAGCCGGAATGACACAATCCCAAACAATTTGAGGCCATTTCAGTCTGGGGTTGGGTTTGGAAACCCTTCATGGCACATCCTGAAGCTCCTCAGTGTCAGGAGCCTGCTGGGAAAGCCTCTTTGGGGTCTTTGGGAAGTCCTGGTGGTTCACATCGGGGTCGTCACCGTGAGGGTTCCAGTCTGTGAGCCCTGGTGGTTTCTTGTGCAAAAATGGTGAAGAACCTGGAGTGAGCAAAGGAAAAGAGGACTTTGATGGAATACTGTTGGGATTTTAGGAAAGACACAGGGGTAGAGTGATGGGAGCTCCTCCAGGTCAATGATTATCTGGTAATTATTGATCTCATCTACATGGGAGATGGTGGAACACGTGGAGACCTCCAGCCCCCCTTTGGATCTCCCAAACCTTGCATTTTTAGCAGATCCATAGGTTAATCTCCACAGGGCAAACCAGTGATCCCAAATCCTTGTGAGGAAAGAAAGGATCTAATCACAGACGAGGGATGATACATCAGGACAGCACTGGAATCCTTAGATTGGGTTGGATTAGGGATTGGATTTAGATTTGATATTAGGAAAAATTCCTTCACTGGAAGGATTGTCCAGCCCTGGCACAGCTGCCCAGGGCACTGGCAGAGCCCCCACTCCTGGAGGGATTGAAAATCCATGTGGATGTGGCACCTGGGGACATGGATCAGCGGTGGCCTTGGCAGTGCTGGGGGATGGTTGGACTGGATGATCTTGGAATGCTTCTCCAACCGCAACAATTCCGTGGTTCCATGAGCGAGGCCTAAGGAAAACACAAGTAGGGAGCAGAACGTGAATGCATCCTGGCCATAAAAACACCAGGATCAGGCTGGAGAGTCCCATTCCCTCCTGGTGCTGAAGGACTCCATAAAACAGGACCCTGATCCTGGAGTCCTACGGCGTGGAAAGAGCCGTGGGAATGTTGTAGGCTGGGCCGGGGCCAAGTCATGCAGAGTTTAGTGTAGGATCTGGGCCTTGGCTTTGGTCATTCCAGAGAATCCAGGGAATTCTGGTGTGGTGGCCTCCCAGGAATGCGCCCCTCAGCTCCGGAGGCGCTGGGAATGGGGAGAAGGTGTTTAAGTCTCTGAACTTCTCCATGAGGGGAGGTTCAGTGCTGTCAGAGAGGATGTGGGAGACCAGGGAATTCCTGCAGGGATGTGACCTCCCAGGGACTGTTAACGGGGCCATACTGGTGGGGGATACCGGGACACACCGGGATGGGCCAAATCCAATCCCGGCTGCACCCAGGAAAATGACAAACTGTGGAAGAGGAAGGGGTGAGTGGGGAAAGAACTTACCCACACCACTGCTGTGTACAGCACCCCGAGGGGAATCATCCCTGAGGGATTGCACCTGGATTAGGGGCGATTTCACAGGGCAAAACCGTGTTTTGGGGTTTGTTGTATCAGAGAGAGACAAATCCTATCGTGATTCCTTCAGTGACCTCTCCCGGACCTTTGTGAACTCTGCCAGGCTTTTCCCAAGGGAAACATCCCACCTCTGGATCCTGCTCCAGCTGGGCTTTGCCAGAGCGTGTTTGCAGATTGTCAGGAAGGGACAGGAAAAGGAAAAATGTTCTGATTGATGATTATCTTCCCTATAATGAGATCACGAGCGGGAATAACCTTCCCACTCAATCCAGATTTGGGAAGGTGTTTGAGGTATTAAATGTCACAAAAATCCTAAGGATTGGCCGAGCACTTAAATATGTTTAGAATCGGAATTCTCTAAGTCAATCGGAGCTCTCTAAATTAATCTGATTCTTCCTATTTCTCTCTCATGCAGCACCTCCTCTGTTTGAGGCTCAGCCCTGGCACATTCCTTCATCCAACCAAGGATCTGACACGGAATAAGGGAGGACCCAGAGTATCCTTCATTCCAGCAGAACGGGAATTCATCCACCTGGCACTGGGGAAACAACGGGGATGCTCCTGCTGCGCTTTGGGATCGGAACCTGTTTTCCTGTCACTGGTGCGACATTCCCTTTTCCTTATGGATTCTGGAAAACACGGCAGGACTTCCAACCAGGAAGCACCAGAGAGTGCAAGGGAAAAGCACGGGAGAAAGGAGAGTCAGGGGAAACGCTCCAAGGACAACCTGGTTAGGGATGTGCTGGAGACAGAATTCCTTTCTCATGTTAAACAAAGGAATTCCACCTTTTCCATCGTGGTCCTGAGAAGGAAATCAAATCCCACTCTCTTGCACACGGATCCATGGGGAGCTGGAATTGATCACTGAAGAGATTGGGAATCCCGTGCGCTCTCTCTCTCTCTTTGGGCTTTTCCGCAGTTTGGGGAATTCCCAGGAAACGGAACAAAGAGCAGCTTTTAAGGATAAGGGGACTGAAAGCACAGCAGCTGTAACTCATCCCAGAGAGCTGGGATGAAACGGAACCTTTCCATTCATTGGGAAAAATCATGGCATGCACAGGAATCCTCAGCATTTATGGACAAAAATCACATTTCCGAAGAAATCCCAGCCACCAAGCACAGAATCCCAGAATTAAGGCTGGAAAAGACTTTTTAGATCATCAAATGCAGCACCACACCCATAGTCCTTAAACCACGTCCACAGGGGCCACATCCACAGGTTTTTTGGGGGCTCCCAGGAATGGTGACTCCATTCAGCGCTTTCCAACCCTTTCCATGAAGAAATTGTTCCTTATGTCCAACCTAATCCTCCCATGGGGCAACTCGAGGCCCTTTCAGCACGGATGAGGAGCAAACTTCTGCTCTGAGAGCAGAGTATTCTGTGTCACTGGAGGGTTTCCGGGGTTTTCGCAACACCAGGCACCGGGCACAGCATCCCATGGATGGAGAGCATCCAGGGGGAGACTCTTCGCATGGGAACACGTGAATTCCAGCTCCGAATCACTGGTTTGACAACTCAGCGCATCTCCCTCTCCCAGACTTTGGGGTTTTTCCTTTTTCTGGTTTTCCTGGGTGCTTGGAAGGCCTAAGAGCTGATGAGTCCGAGCCGTTGCCTCCCAAAAAAATCAGCCAGGAACTTGCAGGTGGGAATTATCTTCGGATCTGTTGATTATGCAGAAGACCAGACTGATGAATTTTGATTAAGGAAGCGAAATTTTGAGCTTTTAAAGTGAGGTGGAGCAAACCCCATCCAAAATATTCATCAGCACCGTTCCCCGGAATTTCAAATCTCTCCTCACCAGTTTTTTTTTTCCCTAGGAAACCAAGTTAAATGATTGCTCCATGGGTGCTTCCTTGGCTTCCTAAATCCAAGCTTCTTTTGGCTTCCATTAGGCAGCAGCTGGGGTTAGATCCATGTTACAAACATGGAAATGATGTAACCCTGCAGCAGTGGTTTCTCTCTTCCCATCAGTATCCCCTGGAATTGTACAATTCCCAGGATCTGAGTGGTCTTGGAGGTGAGTCTTGGAGAGGCACTGTGCCTTTGCTGTGTCAGATCATATTTTAAGTGCTCACTGCACATTTTAAAGCTTAAACCTTCTCTGATTTGTAATTTTTTTTGTATTTATGATGCCGTAAAATAATAAATACGAATGCCCAGGAATGTGTTAAGTCAATTATCCCTGGAATACCAGCAGACCTACAGAATGCACCCCCTGTTAATCAGAATAAAATCCTGTATACTTACGCTGTACGTAAACATACTGAACATCATTCCTGAGGTCACCAAATGGGCCAGAATTTGAAATGAAGAGAAAAAAAAAACCTCCATCAGCTGCCTGTGCCACCCCCTGGGGCAAAACCGAGTGCCTGGGGCTGGTGATGGGCACAGGCAGAGGGTCCTTGCCCCACTTCAGAGCGAATTCCCAGATAACGCTGATAAGAGATCGCCAAACTACAGCTGTGCCCTTGGAGATGCGCATTTCCCTGCCCCGCTCGCTCGGCGTTTCCAGGTCCTGCACGACTGGAAGCAGCCCCAGCCTCTGATTAAAGGCACCTTTGAAAGCCCAGGGGCCAATGAATCAGCAGCGTCTGAATTGCAGCAGCCGCGGCAGCAGCGAGATGAGAATGCGAGCCCTGGGCTACAGCCCCGCTCAGATGTGGGGAACAAACCCAAACACGCCAGACTGCCTCTGACTGGAGCTCTGCTATCCCAAAACTCCACCTGCGCTTCCCTGGTGTTCCTTGCCCCGGAGGAAGGGCAAGAGTTCGGTACCGGAGTTTGGCTTCGGGGCCAAAATGAAGTTTTCCTAATTATTCTGAGCTAAAGAAGCAGGAACTCGGGGAAAGGAAAATGTGTAACTTCTGAGGACGGGAGCTGCGGGTGGGAGCACAGCTGGACGATTTTTGGAAATGCCCAACTCGTGTGGAGAGGTGGAAGACGAGGGAACGTGAGCTGCTGCCAGGGAAGTGGGAGCAGGAGGAGAGCAAAGTCTCAGCAGCGGCGTTGGAGGGATAAAGGGTTAATGGATGGGGGTGGGAGCGCGGGGGGGACATGGGGGGAAGGGGGGAGGAAATAAATGCAAGATAAAAAGTTGCTGTAATCAGTGGATGAAGCTGATAACGAGCAGAGAGCACGGCTCAGCTCCAAGGCTGAGATGAGGGTGTGAGGAATTGTTTTTAGGGAGGAACAGCGATATGGGAACAGGTTTGAAATCCACCTCCTCATCCCTGCTGGAATGTTCAGACCCATCAGGGATATGGGAATGGGTTTGAAATCCACCACCTCGCCCCTGCTGGAATGTTCAGAGCCATCAGGGATATGGGAACGGGTTTGAAATCCAATTTGATCCACCTGGAACATCCCAAGGCACAGCAGCTGCTGGAATAGATTTGGGAGAGGGGAGGGCAGAAGATAAAGGTCTGGGGGGAAGCACAGCCACCTCCCAGACCATGGAGAAACTGTTGGTTGGCACAGGAGGCTCGGGAGACCCCAGGGGAGGTAAAATCCCAGGCCAAGAACAGGTCCGGGCATCGCAGGGCACTCCCAGCACATCCTGTAGGAAGGAGACTCAGCTCAGCTCTCCAAAAGGCCCAGCAGGCAGAAGTGGGAGCGGATGGTTTCAACCCTATTTCAACCTGTTCCATCCCAGGATCTGATTTCCAGGCACCCTCGTGCCATCCTCAGGCACCGGAGCAGGCTCTGGCTGCCTTTTAAATCATCCCACCCGGTGGGAAGAGCTCTTTCCTCGTGCCCTTTTCCCTCCCTGCAAGCCCTTCAGCCCCCAGGCACACCCCAGTCATGAGAGTGGTGCCAAAAATCCTCAGAACAGCCCCTGGATCCGAAGGTTTTCCAAGAAAAAACATCTTTCTTTTTGTGAGACTCTTTCTTTGTGAGATTTTTTACCATCCCACAAATCCCCAGAGCAGGTCACGTGGCCATTGCCAGCATCTCCCTGCTGTTTTATCTGTAATTCGGTGGTTTTTTCCTTGCTGCCTGTTCTCTCCTCCTCCACAGTCCTGTTTTCCATCCAGGCAGCATCTCCCCTCTGCTCATGGGTAGGTTCATGATCCACCAAAATCCAGGGATTGACCAGGATGCCACCAGCAAGAAGATTTGGGAGCAAGGCCCTGGCAAACAGCAGGGCAGTTCCCCAGACAAGGTGTAGTCCAGCCATGGAAATCCCTGTCTCCAGAAGGTGAAGCTCATCTGAGTTTTAGAAGTCACTGGATATTCATGGAAGAATCCTGAGCTGATTTTACAGGATCGTTGCAGAATTTGGGCTGGAAGGGACCCCAGGAGACCTCCGGTCCCACCTCCTGCTTTAAACAGGGTCAGATTTGGGTTTATTCCAGGTTGCTGAGGGCTTTAGGGTCTGCAAATCCTCCCAAGGAGGAGAGCACAGGACACTGTGACACTTAGGGAATCATGGACAATCCTGAGCGGGAAGAAACCCACCAGGATCATCAAATCCAACCCCTGGCCCTGCGCAGACACCCCAAAATTCCCACCCCGTGCATCGCCGAGAGCATTGTCCAAACACTCCTGGCGCTCTGGCAGCCTTGGGAATGTCACCATTCCCTGGGGATCCCGTTCAGTGCCCGACCCTTCGGGGGAAGAACCTTTTCCCAGTATCCAGCCCCACACTCGGCCGTGCTGCCTTTGCTTTCAGGGACCCCCAGAGCCGCCCTTTCCCCTCAGCCTCTTTCCCCCGCTCCCCTTCGCTGCTCCCTCCCACCATCCCCATCTCCCCCCTCCGTGCACTCCCCGGGATCCCGCGGGTCTCCGGGAGGCATTTTCCGCCTTTTGTCAGGAAAACCCAGCCCGTTTTTCCCTGCTGAAGCCGATGTTTTGCTACCATCTAGCGCTGAGGCGGCGCAGCGTCCTCGGGCCCGTGTGGGGATTCCTCAGGGGGGGATCGCAGCGCAAGGGGGAAGGGGGAAGAAAACCCCAGGGAAAAACTGGATTCTAACGGGGAAATAGGATGATCCCACTACTGGGAATATCAATCCGAAATTGTCCTGTAAGAACAGCCATAAGGATGTTCTTATACCCCGGGAGTGCTGTGTCAGGACAGCAGGGAGCTCCTGGAGCAGGCCCGGCAGCGAAGATGGGGAAGGACCTGGAGCTCTCCATGCCCAGGAAAGGCTGAGGGAGCTGGGGCTGCTCAGCCTTGGGAAGAGACCCCATCCCTGGGTGTCCCTGTGTGCAGGGAGGCTCAGAGCAGGGCCCAGGCTCTGCTCCAGGGACCAGCAATGGCACCAGAGGAACGGGCAGGAACTGATGCCAGGAATTCCACAGGAATCCCTCTGAGCAGTGATCGAGCACCAGAGACCAGAGAGGGTGAGGAGTCTCCTCCCTGGGATATTCCAGAGCTGTGCCCTGGGCTCTGGGATGGCTCTGCCAGTGACCCACTGTGGTCCCTTCCAGCCCGACCCATCCTGGGATTCTGAGAATCTGTAAATCTGGGATTCTGGGGGTCTGTGAGTCCGAGATTCTGTGGTTGTGGGAGTCTGTGCTTCGTGATTTCGTGAGTCGGTGATTCCATGATGCTGTGATTCTCTTGATTCTCTGATTCTCTAGTTCTGTGAGTCTGTGGGTCTGCAATTCTGTCATTCCACGGGTTTGTGAGTCTGGAATTCCGTAACTCTGTGATTCCATAATTTTTTAATTTGGGGGTTCCATGACTCTGTGATTCTGTGACGAATTCTGAGACTCTGTGATTCCATCACTCTGGGATTCTGTGACGGATTCTGAGACTCTGTGATTCCGTCACTCCGTGGTTCTGAGACTCTGTGACTCTCTGACACTGTGACTCCGTGATTCCATCATTCTACAGTTCTGGGATTCTGTGACTCCGTGATTCCATCATTTCGTGGCTCTGACTCTGTGGCTCCGTGACTCTTGAGATTCCACGATCCCGTGATTCCACGATTCCATCGTGCTACAGTTCTGAGACTCTGTGACCCTCTGACGCTGCAGTTTAGTGATTCCGTGATTCCCCTGATTCCTTGATTCCCTAATTCCATGACTCCTTGATCGATTCATTGATCGATTCCTTGACCGATTCCTTGATCCAGCTGACCCTGGATTCACCTGACACCGCGGCCTCGACAAACACCATCCAACCGAGCATCTCAACGGAGGACACTGCACACCGGGCACGCCATGGGCAGGGGGACCCGGGGACCCCAAACCCCCTCCCCAAAACCCCGGGGGGACCCCCAGAACCCCCCAAACCCGGGGGGTCCCCGGCGCCCCCTCCCGGTGCGGCCGCGCTGCCCCCGGTGGTTGATGGCGGAACTGCACCCCCCTCGCCCGTCGTGCCGCCCACCCGGCGCTTTACGGCGCTTTCGCGACGGCGCGGGGCGGTGTCGCTTTACGGCAGAGCTGTGGGATAGGCCGCGGGATCCGCCGGGATGAAGCAGAAAAGGAAAAATGGGAAAGGTAAAAGAGAGCCCTGAGGGGCTGGAGCGTGTCCGGGGAGGGGATGGAGCTGGGGGAGGAGCAGCTGAGGCAGCTGGAGGGGGCTCAGCCTGGAGAAAAGGAGGCTCAGGGGGGATCTCCTGGCTCTGCACAGCTTCCCTGACAGGAGGGGGCGGCTGGGGGGGGGTCGGGCTCTGCTCCCGGGGAACCGGGACAGGAGGAGAGGGAACGGCCCCCAATAGTGCCAGGGGAGGTTTAGGTTGGATATTAAGAGGAATTTCTTCACTTAAAGGGCTGTCCAGCCCTGGCACAGCTGCCCAGGGCAGTGCTGGAGTCCCCGTCCCTGGAGGGATTGAAAAGCCGTGTGGATGTGGCACTTGGGGACACGGGTCAGTGGTGGCCTTGGCAGTGCTGGGAATGGTTGGACTCGATGGTTTTGGAGCACTTTTCCAACCTAAATCGTTCCTTGATTCTCTGTGTGCGTGCGGTGGGAACGCGAGGTCGGCCTTGCCCCTTTCTGTTGTTTTGGAGGGGCTGAAGAGGCAGCCCCGACCTTCCTGAGGCTTTGGGGTGCTTTCCCCACTGTTTTTGCCGGGAAGGCGGAGCCCTGGGCACCCCGGTGGTGCTCAGGAGTTTGCCTTGTCCTGACTGCCGGGGGCAGAATGGGGAGTCCCGGTGTTAAGTGGGCTTTTCCCTTAAATCAGAGTGGGACAAAAACTGGGAACGGGATATTGGGCAGCAGAGAAGGTGCAGCAGCCTGACCAACCCTGCAGAGAGAGAGAGAGAGAGAGAACAGATGGGAATAGTTGAGGAAGCTGTGCCAGGGAGGTTTGGGTTGGATTTTAGGAAAATGTTCTTCCCCCAGAGGGTGGTCAGGACCTGGAGCAGCTCCCCAGGGAATGGTGACATTCCCAAGGCTGCCAGAGCTCCAGGAGCGTTTGGACAACGCTCTCAGGGATGCACGGGGTGGGAATTTCGGGGTGTCTGTGCAGGGCCAGGAGCTGGGCTGGATGATCCTGGCGGGTCCCTTCCAAGCCAGAACATTCCATGGTTCTGTGATTTTAGGGAACGCAGGTTGTTGGCGACAGGAAACGTTCCTGCCACGTTCTGTGGGAGGCTGGGGAGGCCCTGGGATGGAATTCCCGGAGAAGCTGTGGCTGCCCCTGGATCCCTGGCAGTGTCCAAGGCCGGGTTGGGCAGGGTTTGGAGCAGCCTGGGACAGTGGGAGGTGTCAGGTTTGGATTGAGACGAGCTTTAAATTCCCTTCCCACCCAAACCATTCCACAGTTCTGTGACAGGAATCGAGGGCAGGTGCCCCTGGGTTGTCCCAGGTGGGAAAATCTCTGACTCCTCGCTGTTTTTGCTCTGTTCCCGTTCCAGGGGAGCTCAGCCAGGCCGAGCTGATGGTGATGACCATTGCTGACATCATAAAGCAGCTCCTCGAGGCTCACGAGCAAGGGAAGGATGTGGATCTCAACAAGTGAGTGCCTCTGGAGCTGATCCATCAGGGATGGGCACATCCTGTGCTTTCTGTGACACCCAGCTTTCATTTTCACACCATTTCTCTCCCATTTTCTGATCATAAAATCAGGGAATTCTGGGCTGATTTGCTACTGAGTCCCAAAATGGGTGGGATTGCTGAAAAACTCCAAGAAACTCTCACTGCCATCCTTCAGTAGTCCCAAATCCACCAGGAAAAGGAAATGTTAACGCAGGAATAATATTCGATCAGATTTTTTTAGGCTTGAACAACACATGAAGTTGTTGTTTACAGAAACTTCTTGCTCCTTTATTTATGTGGGGTAATAAAACCTGAATTTGCCTCACTTTTTCCGCTTCATCCTAAACTTTTTGTTGGAAATACCTGCCAGGAATTGCCTTGGAGATGAGCTCAGCTACAGGCTGGCTGTGTAAGGTTTCAACACATGAGTCAAACCCCTGGAAAAGGACAAGCCAGAGCCTTGGCAGCCTGCACAAAGTTAGGATGAAGCCATATTTGGGAGGAAAAGGTGCAGAAAATAAAAAGAACTAAAAATGGCTGGCGGGTATGAGTTTGTTTTTGGTCCCTTAATGCACAGTGCAGCTGTTTGCTGCTTAATACTCTGTCTGCAGAGCAAAACTGCCAGAACCTACCAGGATCTCCGTGGAACTGCTGGAAATGAGCCCTTATTTTGGTCCTTTGGGGTATTTCTGCTTGCAGGCTGAAGACCAAAACCTCAGCCAAGTACGGGCTGCCAGCGCAGCCCCGGCTCGTCGACATCATCGCGGCTGTCCCGCCCCAGTTCCGGAAGGTTCTGCTCCCAAAGCTCAAGGCCAAGCCCATCAGGACGGCCAGTGGGGTGAGCACAGCCACCATCCCTCCTTCCCCCGCCATCCTCCCTGCTCCCAGCCCCAAACTGGGTCGGATTCCTGCCCAAAACCGGGATGGGGAATGCCTGGTGGCGTCGGCACGTTCCAGGTTGCCTTTTCCGTGCCCTTATGCCCGCAGGGGTGTGGCTTTGAAAGGATTTGGGGGAAGGTTCCTTCCTTGGAGGTTTCCCTGTGGCTGCTGCATCCTTGGAAGTGTCCAAGGAAAGGCTGGACAGGGCTTGGAGCAAAGTGGGGTAGTGGAAGGTGTCGGGGTTGGAACGGGATGGGGTTTACGGTCCTTCCAACCCAAACCATCCTGGGATTCTCTGAGGAAAAAGGGGAAGTGTGTCCGTGTCACTGTGGGTTTTTCAGCAGAGCAGTTAATCCAGTTCAGGGTAAAACACCTCATTCTCCCTATTAGACCCAAATTTCCACACATGTGGAAATACTAAATCATACAGGTTCCTGTTTCTTGCTGCTTTTGTTCTCCCCTTCGAGGGTTAACCCACAGCTGTTTTGGGTGGCAGCCCAAGCACGGAGCATCCTAAAACAATCCCACAGATGCCCCAGCAGCCCCAGCCCTGCAAGAAGCTCTTTATTTTCGTCACTTCAGAGGCAAGGACTGTGATTTCTCTCCTCACTTCGCTCCCTGCAGATCGCTGTGGTGGCTGTGATGTGCAAACCCCACCGGTGTCCCCACATCAACTTCACGGGCAACATCTGTGTGTGAGTATGGCCGGCCCAGATGTGCCCTGCTGGGACAACTCCAGGCCTGGGGACACTTCTATCCTCCAGGAGGGGCTGGAGCGTGTCCTGGGAAGGGGCTGCAGCACCAGGAGAGGCTGAGGGAGCTGGGAAAGGGGCTCAGCCTGGAGAAAAGGAGGCTCCAGAGGGAATTTTCCTCTCTGGAATTCCCTGGGAGGAGCCATGTGGGATCTGCTCCCAGGGAACAGGGACAGGATGAGAGGGAACAGCCTCAAGCAGCACCAGGAGAAGTTCATGTTGGATATTGGGAACAGTTCCTGCCTGGAAAGGGCTGTCCAGCCCTGGCACAGCTGCCCAGGGCAGTGGTGGAGCCCCCATCCCCAGAGGGATTGAAAATCCCTGTGGAAGTGGCACTTGGGGACACAGCTCAGGGCTGGGAATGGTTGGGCTGGATGCTCTTGGATGCCTTTTTCAGCCTTGCTGTGATTCCATGACCCAAAAGGGCATTTTCCCAGCATTCCTGGATAAATCCAGTGTTGCAGGAGCAGCGTTTTGGGGCCAGGCTCCCATTCTGCACAGCTGCCAGGTTGTTGATACCTCACACATCACCCCAAAATCCACTTTTTTTTCACCTTTTCCTCAAGGAGAAAATCTTCTCCTTTCATGACCCAGACCCTCCATTCCACAGGAGATTCCCACCTTCATGGTTATTAATTTATTACCAATTTGTTAACGATCAGGTGGGGTTTGTGTCCCTGATTTGGGCTGTTGCATCCCTGGGCAGAGGAGCAGGTGGGAGATTCCAGATCCTGCAGGAAAGCAGCAGGATCTGGGAATTCTGAAGGTGGCTGAGCTGAGCCCCTCCTGAGGAGGAGCAGGTGTTGCCTGCAGAAAATTCCTTGCTGTGCCATTCCAGTGGCTCTGGAATGACAGAGCACAGATGGAAGGGAGGCCTCCAGCTGCCAAAACCTCCTGGAACAGCCAAAAATGGTTTTATTTGAATCAAAAACCACAAGCTTGGCTTAACCTCGAAGTCTCTTCCTCAGTTTGACTCGGAGCACCTGAAATCTCCTCTTGGCTGCGCTTTTCCCATCATTTCTTTCCAAACATTCCCTGTCATTCCCAACACATCCCTGAATTTCACTCTGGGTTTGTTTCAGCTCCTCTGTTTGAGCTGTTCCAGGTGATTTTGTGTCTGAAATGGCTTCAGCTGCTCAGCTCTTTGCCAGCAAATGAATGTGGGCACGGTGATTTGCTAATTAATTGTATAATGATGACAGATGACTCGGGGTGAGCTGGCAGTGAGGAAACAAATCAATTATCCTGCGAAGCTAATGGGGCTGGTTTGGTGGAGGTGGTGTTGTCCTGGGAGCTGATCCATAAGGAAAATTCCCTGGATGCTCCCTCACCTTTCCTGCTGGAGCTGAAGGAGAAGGAGTTGCCCACCCTCCTGTCTGAATTCATCTCTGAGCACCTGGAATGTTTTGTTGATGAAATAACACATCCCTAAGCTCGGGGAGCCAATGCAGATGAGCTTTCTCACCATCCAAATACTGAAATTCCCGAAATTTCTGGAAAAGCAGGTGCTGGCACAGGAGGAGATCCCTGTTTGACATCTTTCCACGCCAAAGAGAAATCATGTTCTGCATGGAATAAAGTGATGCTCTTGAGGGAATCGTGGAAAATACTCAAACTGTAAAGTTATTTTTCAAAATCAGTTAATCTGTGGGTAACTGTTGCTCCAAAACTCTACAGCTGCTCCCTCAAATAATGCCATATCCCAGGAATGTTTTCAATATTTTGCTTCCAGAAAGTTGCTTTAGGTGGATGTAGGAATTTGACAGGTCTGAAGTGGTTTTGACCAATCCCTTTCTCACTACAATCAATTAAAATTCCTGTTTTGCACTGGACCTTCATTGTTTGCAAACACAGGCAGGCTCAGCTCCTCCCAGCATTCCTGGATTTCATGGAATCACAGAAACAGTTGGAATTGTGAGAGTTTAATTCCTGTTTTCTCTGGTTTTTTTGCCCTGCAGGTACTGCCCAGGGGGCCCTGACTCTGACTTCGAATATTCCACCCAGTCCTACACTGGATATGAGGTACTGATGCCCTCTTTTGGGGAATTCCAGCATTCCATAAGCCCGGCTTTGGGTTAGGCTGGGCTTTATCCCTACAACTCACTCGTGTCCAAGAGCAAAACCAAAACCAATCTTCAGAAACTTCTAAAGGTTGTAAAGCAGCTCAAAGCCCAGGAGGGAAATTCTTGATCAGAGTAAATAATGATGAGTTAAAATGTAAAAAGTTGTGCCCTCGTGTAAGAAGGGTCTTCAAACGCTGGAATAGGATGTGGGGAGGTTCCTACAGGATTAAAATACATAAATTTTGGGGGAAAAAATCCCGTTTTTAAGCTGTTAATGCCTCTGAAATTGCATTCATTCCCTTTTATCTGCAGTGATTTCTCCCGAAATTTTTGTACCTCCCAGTTTTTCTCTCCCTGCTGTCTGGAGAAAGTTTAGCAGCAGTTTGTGACTGAATTATTGTGGCTGCTTTTAACCAAAAACCTCAGAGCTGTGGGAAGGATGTAAAGCAGGAAAATGAGGTGAAATCCAACTGGATTCATTTGGTGAACATTAATGCAGCATCTTTTAAACAGGAACTTTGTCTCTTTTTGCCTCTGTGATTTAAAATTTGTCCCATTAAGGAAACAGGAAAAATGGGAAATACCAAGTGAATCCAGGATACAAAAGGTGCCTGAAAATCTTCTTGAAATATTATTAATAGGCTTCCATCAGCTGGTGATAGAAGAAAAAGAGCTTTTAGGGATTTCAACTGAAGGAATAAGTTTAGTTTAGAGAATATTTGAGGCTTAAACTGAGTCTAGAGGATGCTGCCTGGGTGATTTGTGCAAGTGAAAAGGTTCTGAAATGAGCAGGACCAAAACCAAAAGTGCTCTGAGAAGCACTTTGTGATTTTTGTAACGCTGCTGTGACTCACTGCAGAGATTTTTTACCTGCTGGGGAGCACTAAAAATTGAATAATTTTGGTGTTCCTTGAATAATTTTGGTGTTCCTTGTAGGTCCTGTTGCCATCTCAGGACAAAAACGTGTTTAAGGATTTAAGGAGCCAAGTTGATATTTACAACTGTGCAGAGTCTTTATTGGTGGGTTTGAAGGCTTTGGGGCAGTCGGGATTTGAAGTTTTCAGCATTAATTTCAATGCTGAAAGTTCTTTTGTTCTTTTTTGCTGTTCTTTGGGGAAAAGAAGTTTCTAAAATGAATCTTTCTGTGTTTTGCAGCCAACATCCATGAGGGCCATCCGGGCTCGGTACGATCCCTATCTCCAGACAAGGCACAGAGTGGAGCAGGTACATTTTTACAGGGAATTTCCTTGGGATTGGATGCAAAAAAAAAAATGAGGATTGCTTTAATTTCTGGACTGGTGGGCTGCAAAAAAAAAAAACCAAAAAAAAAAAAATTTAAATGTATACATTTTAATTGTCCAGCTCTCATTTCCATGAAATAAATGGTGGGATTTGAACCTCTCCTGAGATCTCTTGTGTGCAATAGGTGATGGTTAATAATAATTCCAACAAAATGGAGCTGAGCTTCTCTGGAATTCCTAGTTCTTGGTGATTCCATGGAGAATTTAATACTCAAACAGTGCCTTTCCTACCAAAGTTATTCTATTTGGGGGTTTCTTGCAGAGTTACATGTGAAAAGTTTCTCGATCCTGTTCTGCTTTGATTAGTTTCCTGTTTATCTCCAAATCCATTGGAAAATTCTCCATGAATTCAGTGTTTTCTCTCACGAGTTTTTAAGGAGAGTTTGTTCTACATGGATTGAAGGAGATGCAAGGAATTTTTTTGCCTTTTGGCCGAATTTAGGTGGTTTCAGTAACCAGTAACTTAAATAATTCTGATTCTTCAGGAAAATCCTCTACTCTGGGCTGTGTTCTTACAGTAAAAAAATGACTTTGGAGGGGTTTTTTTTTGCAGGGGGAGGAGGTTATAAAAAACCTGCACAGAAATATTAAAGATTTCTCATTCATGAAACAACAAAAGAAGGAAATGCAGCAGTAAGAAAATCAGGGATTGCAATTGGAGAAATCCCCGACTGATCATTTTTTTTCCCCGTGATATTTTTAATTTTCCAGCTGAAGCAGCTGGGCCACAGCGTGGATAAAGTGGAGTTTATCGTGATGGGTGGAACATTCATGGCTCTGCCTGAAGATTACAGAGATTATTTCATCAGGAACCTGCACGATGCCCTGTCGGGCCACACTTCCAACAACGTGGCAGAGGCCGTCAGGTGAGAGCCTGGATTCTCCCTCATGGAATTCTTTAAGGTTTAAATCGTTTATTCTTTGAAAACACTGAAGAGAATTAGATTTTTTTTTTTTTTTTGTTTAAAAGGGAGTGTTTATCTAAATACATTTTGAGGCACAGGATGTTTACAGCCCAACTCAGCAGCGCAGAGGGGCGGCAGCAGCAGGCAGGGAACGGCGAACTGGAAATGGCAGGAAAGGCCAAAGTTTTCCCCATTTCTTGGCATTCCAGCCAGCCCTGGCCCTGTCACGCCTCATCACCTTGGTCTGGAGTTGTGACAAATCCCATTGCCACGGGATTGATTCCCTGCAGCTGGGCAGGGGAGCTGCTCCAGCCTGGGAGGGCGGCCGGACGTCAGCTCCCGTAAGGAATGACTCAGCCCGGAGAGCGTCAGCGCTCCCGGCCCCTTCCAGCCCCAAATGCAGCTCCCCCTGCAGCAGTTCGGTGTGACAGGAGCTGCTCTGCTCGTTTTACAGCTCGGAAAGCACGGGCTGATTGATGCACACGTGCTTGGGGCAGGAAATGCTGAATTTTCAGTGCTTTTCGGACAAAAGAGGAAGTTTGATGTTTTGGGAGTTGTTAAATGAGGCAAGCATCCCTGTGATGGTTTCACTTTGCTGCCTTGTCGTTGTGGATTTTTATTTGTGACATTATCATCTCCAAGAGGAGTGATTTTAGAGCTGTCTTCTCCAGGAGAAGCGATTTTTAGGACCAGTCCTTTGTATCTGAAAGCTGCAACTTAATTTGGTTTTCCTCTGGAGGGCACCAAACACTTCTGCTGGTTTTCTTAGCTTTTTTTTTTTTCCCCCCCTCTTGTCACTCAAAGACCAAACAAAAAGTGCTCTGCTGCTCTTTCCCAGTGGATTTTATCAAGATAAAATAGCAAACAAGTTGAGCAAAGAGTTTCTGAAGGACACAGCTCCTCAGGGGAGGAGGATGGTGGTTCTAGGTTGTCCATTCAAATTACTGCTGTGATTCAGGATGTGGGTAGTCCATATTTTTTTTCCCTGCTGCAGGTGTCTTAGCTAATTTTATTGGGCCTAAAATAATTTTCCAAGTAGCCTGGCCTTTGCTCTGCAGATAATAAGGAAACTATTTCTGCCACAGCCCGTGTGACCGAGCAATTTTAAACCCAAAGTGACTCCGTGGAGTCAGAGCAACACGGATCGAGCAGTGTGACAAAAACCTGCCCTGACAACGTGTGGGTTCTTCAGCACATAAATAAAGGTTGATATTTTTAATGTAAAACTCACATTATAAGTGCTTGGTAAATGGAGTTCTGTGGGAGTTACTCGAGTTGCATTTCCTAAATATTCAAGAGGCGAGAAAATGGGGTTGGAGATGAATCAGAGCTTTTAGTTTTTGTGCTTCTGGAGCTTGGTCGTCACGGCAGCATTGGTTGAGATGGTCAGTGACACTTGAAACAGACAGTCAAGGTTGAATTTAATTTCTCTTTGTAGTGAGGATTCATCTCCTTCACCGCTTCCATCAGCAGAGGCCGTGAGGAGTGAGGAATTCTGAGAGCGTTTTCCTTGTTTTATACTGGGCTCTGCCTCTCTCAGCTGACTCTGAATGGGATTCTGGGAGCCTTATTTCTTGGGCAAATCATTCTTTAACTTCAGGTTTTGTACAGAGGTTCCTTCATGTGGAAAAGGACCTTGAGCCAGGAGAGAATCACAGAATCCCAAGGTGGTTTGGGTTGGAAAGGACCTTAAAGCTCATCCCATCCCACCCCCTGCCACAGGCAGGGACACCTTCCACTATCCCAGCTTGCTCCCAGCCCCAGCAGGATTGTCACAGAATCATAGAACATTAAGGAGTTGGGAGGGACCTTGAAACTCATCCCATTCCATCCCCCTGCCACAGGCAGGGACACCTTCCACTATCCCAGCTTGCTCCAAGCCCCAGTTTTCCCTCTTTTATCCAGTAATTTCTTGTCTTTGTCCCAGACTCGTGCTCTGCTCTGTGTCCAGTGCTGGCCTGAGCTGAGCAGTGCTGAGGGATCATCAATCTGGCGTCCTCCTCCTGACGTAATTTTCAATTTTCTTCTTGTAATGCTTCATCTCGATCAGCCCACTGAGGCTTCTGGCCCCAGCTAATCTGATAAAAAGGATGTGATTCTGTGCAGTTCCAGGCAGAACAGCACGACCAGAGCCTGCCCGTGGAGGTCGATCCCGTTCCTCACCAGGGACGGGCACTGCGAGCCTGGATAAAGAAATTACCCCATGGATTTCAGCTGATTCTCTGAGTTGCAGATAAATGCGTGAACTCATCGACCAAAAGTGTGATTTTTGCCAAGATAAACGGGGCAATTTGGAGACTCTCGTAGCGACTCTGTTGTGAGCGGAGGAAGGAAATGAATTCCCTGCGAAAGCGCTGTTGTTTTTAATATTTCTGCAGCGCCTCCCTTTTGGGGTAATAAATGCTTTTTTAGGCTGTTCAGACAGAGCTCTTTGCTCGAGGTGCTTCGGTTTGCTTGAGAAATAGCTTGGCCGAGGAGTGCGTGAAGAATTGCAGAGCCAGAGGGGATCTTTGTTTTGCAGAGGGTGTGCAAAGAGAAGACTGAGAAGTTCTAATTTTTCTCCCTGAGAGCACCACTTAGGAATTTCTGGGCCCTTCTGGGTGCTTATCAAGCCGGGTTGTGGATTTGGTGATAAGCTTCCCTTCTCTAGCAGCAGGTTTGCAATTATTAGGAACTTTGCAATTGCTAAAGCATCGCTGGGATGGATTTTTCTCCCACAGGAGAAACTCATCTCTTTCCCCGGGAGCTGCTCCCATCAAGCCCCAAGTGTTGACTTGATTGCGGCTGCTTTTGCTCTTTCCTGAGGACAATCAGCCTCCGAGAAGGTGTAAAATGCACATGCAAATGAGAATTGCTGCTCCTCTCACCTGACCCGTGAGTCATGAGAGGTGTTGGGTTTATTTAGCTGCCACCGTGAGTCACCGGAGCCGGGAGCTGACTTCTAATGAGGGAAGGAGGCCCGAGGAGAGCTCGCCTGCTTTGGGAAAAGCAGGAAAATCAGGAAGGGCTCTGCACCCCTGCAGCTCCTGGGACTGCAGCAGCAGCTCTGGCTTCTGTTCCTGAGCCGGGCTCGGAGAGCTGGGGGTGGTCACCTGGGGAAGGGAAGGATCCAGGGAGAGCCCAGAGCCCCTTCCAGTGCCTAAAGGGGCTCCAGGAGAGCTGGAGAGGGACTTGGGACAAGGGATGGAGGGACAGGACACAGGGAATGGCTTCCCACTGCCAGAGGGCAGGGATGGATGGGATATTGGGAAGGAATTCCTGGCTTTGAGGGGGGGTGAGGCCCTGGCACAGGGTGCCCAGAGAAGCTGTGGCTGCCCCTGGATCCCTGGAAGTGTCCAAGGTTGGAGCAGCCTGGTCTAGTGAAAGGTGCCTGCAGGTAGTTGGAATTGGATCATCTTTTAAGATCCCTTCCCACCCAAACCATTCCATGATGTCTATGATTTCCGCATTTTAAAAGGCATGGAAATGATTTTCAAGTTGTTTTTTTAGCAGTGCGATGGGGTTGCCCGATGTCTGGTAAGGCTGCCTTGGCAAAGGAAGGAGGTAACACTGCTGGGACCTCACGTTCTGCAGTTCAGGTCTCTCCTGTACCTGAAATTCACGTGGCAACATCCAGGTGCAGAGCAGACATCGCCATTCCCTGATCCGAAACCGGGGCAGCTTCCCCTCCCCTCATCAGTCCCTTAAAAAGCTCCTTTTAAACTCACAGAATCCCAGAACTCTGAGGAGCAATCGCAGCTCCCGACTCCGCCTTTTCCTTGGATTTGCCATCGATTGCCTGTGCCAGGAGTCCTTTTGTGTTCCCGCATTAGCTGTGACCTCCCTGGAGCTGCCAGAGGGGCAGCAGTGCCTCCTGCTGCCCCAGACATTATCCTGGTGGGAAGTTTCCTTTGGGTATCCCAAAAGCCAGATTGATTTTTTTGGGAAGAGGATAGATCCAGCTACTCCTGAGCTCTGTACATAATCAGAGCTTAGGGCCCAGCTTGGCACCTCTTAATCCATTGAGGGAGGAAAAACAAACCCCGAGCCCTGGCGGTTCCTGCAGTGCTTGGTTTGGGATGTGGAGCTCCCGATGCCTTTTGAATCCCAGCTGGAAATCTCTCCTGAAACAGGTCAGATCAGAGCAAGCTGTGACAAATGTGCTTTGTGTGATTATCAGAGGATGGGGTTTGTGGGAAGGTCGTTGTATATGAAAGGGAAAACTTCTTTGAGGATGATGGAACAGAGAGGTTGTGGAGTCTCCTTCTCCAATCCCACCTGGATGTGATCCTGTGCGGCCTGCTCTGGTGAGCCTGCTCGGGGCTGGGTGGTCTCCAGAGGCCTCTTCCAACCCCGACCATTCCGTGATTCTTTTCTCAAATTCCCACGTTAATTTCAGATACCAGCAATTCTTCCGATAGAAGCTGCAGTTGTTCCAAGAAATCGTGGTAGCTGGAGGCAGAGGGTGGAGTTAGGTGGGATATTGGGAATGAATTCTTGGCTGTGAGGGCGGTGAAGCCCTGGCACAGAATTCCCAGAGAAGCTGGGGCTGCTCCTGGATCCCTGGAAGTGTCCAAGGCCAGGTTGGAGCAACCTGGGATAGTGGAAGGTGTTGGGGTTGGCACTGGATGGACTTTAAGGTCCCTTCCCACCCAAACCAGTCTGGAATTCTGTGGTTGTGAAGGTTCACAACTCAGCCACACCTGAATTTGCTTTTCAATAGGGAGGAACAGACCTGCTCTTAAAAGATAACCCTAATCCTAACCCAAACCCAGCTTTATCAAGTTGAAGTCTGTTCTAAATTTCCCAAGTAAGACTTTAGGAGGTTGCTGGAAGACAGAGCTTCCTGCAGTGAACTCTGGGCTTGCTGGTGCTGTACTTCAACCAAAATTGAGCCTTTTTGCTTGGCCTTTAGGGCACTGTGAAGTTCTGTGGGGTAACAAGCGGGCACGTCGTGCCTGTGCCCGTATTCCGCAGACCCCACCGTGAGAAATCCTCCAGGCAAGAGCTCAGAGCAAACCCATTTCCGTGGTTCCTCCAGGCAGGGAAGATGCCGTCCTACAATTCCGGGGCTCCACTGGCATACGGCGCTCGTTTCGCTAATGTCTCTTAATTGAGCTTTCCGAGTGCTAATTGTGACTCCAGCAAAAACAAGCCAGGCTTTGACTCACTCTCCGCAGTGATTCATGCTGGGGCCGTTGAAGAGGTTGCTGTTCTCCTTTTATCTACCTTGACTCTCTGCTCGAGGTTACCCCTTCCAGAGCAGGCAGCTCCACTCACCCCCCCTCCGGCTGCCACAGCTCACCCCGGGGCGAATTCATGGAATTTGGGAAGGAGAGCTTTATTTGAGAAGCTCCTTCTCTGCTTGGGGGGAGTGGGAAATTGTCCTGTTGCAAATTGCCGGGGTTTGACAGTCGGATCCCACCCCTCGCCCTGCCGTAATGAGTGGGTGCAGTGACAGGGAGGCTCTTGAATTTTCCTCCGGTTCCAGCCCAAATTGCCGGGTTAAGCTCCAATTCCAGCTCCAATTCCAGCGGCAATTTGGGCAGCAGGGGGATGTGGGGACTCACCGGCTCCGTGTCCCCTCCTGTGCCTGCTCCTGGCAGGAGGAAGGGAATAGCAGGAGGCAGCAGCTTTGGAAATTGCCGTGGCTGGATCCGTCAGAGCTTGTCTGTCAAATCCCTCCGGACATCCGGGTGGGCCAGGCAGGAGATAAGTGGCTGCTGCTTTAGTGCCAGATCATTCACAACAGAGAATCTGCCTGGATTTCCTTTTGTGCCCACAGATTTGGAGCTCCTAATGTTCGGGAAAAACAGGCAGATTTTCTTTGTTTCCAGCTTTGGATGGGACTCATCTGTAATGAGGCACTGGCACAGGTTGCCCAGAGATGTTGTGGTCTCCTCATCCCTGGAAGTGTCCAAGGCCAGGCTGGACGGGGCTTGGAGCAAGGTGGGATAGTGGGAGGTGTCAGGGTTGGAATGGGATGAGCTTTAAGGTCCCTTCTCACCCAAACCATTTTATATTTTTCATTAAAGCCTGTTTGGCACTGAGTGTTCATCCCTAAATGCAGAATTTAAGGAATTTCACCCCAAAGCTGTCCGGCCTTTGTTGCCATCCCGTTACTTTGGCACTGCTCATTTCCTGCTGCATTTTCCAACTTTTAACTGCTGGAGTTGATGTCATTTGGAAGATCTCTGAGCGGAAGGCATTCCATCCCATCCTAATCTCGTCCATCTCCTTTCCTCCTGCAGCCCTGGAATGGGATTGCTGATCCCGTTATCTGCCCTATTGCTGTTTCCCCTGCCTGTGAAACACTCAGGTTTGGGATGAAACGTGTGAGGAAGCCAAACCCACGCCTTTCCATCGGTGATACTGGGTGATTTCGGGTTTCCCAAGGCTGGAATCAAACCTGTCTTCCTCCAAGCATTCTGAGGTGGTTTATTCAGGAATTGGAGCCACACCAAAATTAGCAATATTTGTAAATCCACCTTTTATCCCGTGCTGGTGGAAAGAGCGGCGGCCTTGGCGGTCATGACATTGTCAGAGCTAAATAATGAATTTCCCTGCTTTTTCCTGTACATTTTCAGCAAATTACTGCTGAACACCTGCCAAAGGGAATACTTTGCTCATTTTTGCTGCTCCACTGCTGTGCCTCTGTAATTTGGCAAAGCACAACAAGTTCTCCGGTGACCTGCACTAAAATGTTAATGCTGGGATGGGATCCGAGTGCCCAGCTGGGATCGGCGGCTGGAGATGGAGCTTTATTCAGGGCTTGGCCACCTGTATGAATTTGAACCTGGCCTGAGGATGATACAGTTTTAATTCCAATTGTGGTGGTGATCCAAAAGAGAGAGCAGGGCGGTGTGTATGAATAAGATTCCTGGGTTAATCCCTTTGTCATTGACACCATCCTGCGGATTGCAGCAGCAGTTGCTGTTGTATCCCGATTTTCCAAGCAGGCAGAAACTCAAATATTACCCATTGCTTTGAGCTGCAGGAGGATGCAAGCGATCCAAACCGATCATCCCATGCCCTGCAGCGCTGACAGGGGACCCACGCTCCCCTTTTCCGCCTGCTTTCAGCAGAGATTGCTTTGCGGCCCAGATGAAAATGAGCTGGTGAAATAGGGAGATGTGGTTTATGGTTCCCTCAGCTGTGCTCTGCTCGCCTCATTGATGCTGTAAACCCAGAGCCGCCGCCTTTCAACAGCGCTAAATTAATTTGAAAGAAAACTCATTTTCTAGTGACATGGTGGGTGCAATAGGCGTGGAACAACAGCAAAAGGCAGGTTTAATCTTGGTCCTTTTACAGGAGGGTGGCGAGGAGGGGTTTTGCTGCGGCTTTGGGGAGCGCTGTGCCAGGCGGAGCAGGGGCTGTTTGGTTTGAAATACGTGTGGCAGCAGGGGCGCTCCGGGAGCCGCTCACGGCTCACAAGTTCGGGAAGTCGGATGCTCAGAACTGGAAATGCAGATCTTTGGGGGTGTTTGTGCAGCCTGGATTTGCTCTCCCTCTGTCTGGGCCTTGGGTTGTGCAATGACCTCGTTTTTTAACTCTCTCTGCACGACCTTTGCCTGCTTCGTCTCCGGAGACAGTTTGTGTGCT
Organism: Corvus brachyrhynchos; assembly: GCF_000691975.1. Taxonomy (NCBI): domain Eukaryota; kingdom Metazoa; phylum Chordata; class Aves; order Passeriformes; family Corvidae; genus Corvus; species Corvus brachyrhynchos. Next base: position 1,734,703 of record NW_008237408.1, read on the forward strand.
GCTCTGAAAACTCTAACGTTAGTGGGAAGGACCTTTGTTCCTTGGGCAAAAATAACCTCCCCCTTTTCCCTGGCAGCTCTGGGGTGAGGTGTGGGTTCAGCTGGTGGGTTCAGAGCTCGGCTCTGATGTTCCTGGGTGCCTGATGTGCCCCTGCGGGCGGTGAAATCAGCGGGGAGGGATCCAGCTCCTACTGGGGCTGTGGCTCTCTGGGCTCTGACTGCTGCGGAAATGAGAGCCCAGCTCTGTGTGGGTGTTTGCATCCAGGAGCTGGATCCCACCCCACGAGCCTTGGCTCCCTTGAGGGCCGGGACAGGAGGAGTTTCCACCTCCACCTCCCATTTCTGACTCTGTGAGCTCGTGCCAGTCCTTGCTTTATGGAAGATGCTCCTGGGTCTTGCGGTGCTGGGGTTTGGTTCCGTTCTCTTTTCCAGATCACGGAATCACGGGGTAATTAAATTTAGAAAGGACCTTTAAGGTCATCGAGTCCAACCATCAACCAGCACCACTAAACCACATCCCCAAGTGCCACATCCACGTTTTTGAGCACTTCCAGGGATGGTGACTCCACCACTGCACTGGGCAGCCTGTTCCAGTGCTTTCCAGCCCTTCTAGGGATGAAATGATCCCTGATATTCCATCTAAACCGTTCCCTCTCATCCTGTCACTTGTTCCTTGGGAGGGGAGGCCAACACCCACAGTCTCTGCTTTTCCCCACCTCCGGCAAGACACACAGGTGGTCACTCCCCTTTGGCTGTCTCCTCTCTGTATTTGTCTCACTAAAATCCAGATTCTGCCATTTGAGGGGCTTTTAGCCGTGGCAGGAAACATTTGACCTCCCCCCATCCCAGGAAGCTGCTGCTTGGGACAGCACATCCTCCCCAGAGCTGTGAGGGATATCTGTGCCTGAGGATGATGCAGTTTTTAGGCGACTGTAGCAGCGAAAAGCTGAAATCGTTTTCCAAACAATGACTCAACCGCCATTAAAAGTTGAATAAAATCATAAAATCGGGTTGGCCAGGGCCTCAAGGCTCATCTCATCCCAACCCTGTGCCATGGAGGAGGAGCCGTGGGCACCTTGGAGCTACAGGAGGGAGCAAAAGGAGTTGGGGAAGAGGCACCAGGAGTTCCTGGAGCTGCTGCAGCAAGCCCAGGAGTGTTTTTATGGGGAAAACGAGGATTTTCACAGCCCTTTTTTGAGCGCGATCCTATCGCAGCTTTATAGGTGAGGGACTTGCTTTGGCAGGAGATCAAAACGAGTAAAGCGCAGCTCTCCACTGGCAGTTTTGGCTGATGGCTGCTTTTTATTAGCTCTCTTTATAATTTTATGGATACAATTTCTTTGTTTCCTCAAAGCAGCAATCAAGCTGTTTTCCTTCCTCGAGCTAAATGTTTTCTCCGTCGGAGTCAGACGGGGACGGGCTCCATCCCATTTAAGAGGTGGAAAAAGAAGCTGAAAATCAAAGGGCTGGGCTGGACACTTTCTTTATGCAGCAACACTTTCATGGGGTTTGGTTATTTTCCTCAGGAACAGCTGAGAAGTGGTTGTTCATAGGAATATGTGACTTTCCTTGGGCCTCAGTGAGTCAATATCAGAGCTGAAATTGGAGCTGCGTTCTTTGCAAGTCCGTGTCAGTCTCACCCAGCGCAGCAAGAAAAACTCGCATTTCAGGGTGGGTTTAATGAAAGAGGCTGTCGTGTCGTTTCTTCCATAATTTTAGGTGTAAGGGGTTTTTTTTTCCCTCTCCCTGCATCCTTTGTTAGCCCACGCCTGCAACTCTGTATTGACAATTCCCTGCGAAACTGTCTTTATAATTATGACCTAATGGTTGATTGTATTGATTTGGCAACGGGCAGCAGAATGGTTTTTCTTTCAAGTTCTTCCTGAAGTAATTGCACAGCAAAGCTGTGAGGAATCAAGGACGAATCTTGGGCATCTCCTGGTGGAAGTTTTCCACCAGGCTTTTGTTTCCCCGGCTGTGCAGGCTGCCAGGGCTCCGGTGTCACTGTGGGGACGGGGATTGCTGTTCCTGGGATGTGTTACCTGCTTGGATAAAGGGAGAAGGGGACGAGAGGAAAACCTCTGGGAATAGCTGGTATCGATTGCCTGGCAGAGGTGGAATTGAAGGAAGGGTTGAAGGAGATCCTGCTGGAATCCACCGAAGGGACTGAAGTGGGGCTGGGAGCTGCTGCTTTTGAGGGTTTGGATTGCTCAGTGAGGAGCTGGCAAAGCTGAGCAAAAGGGAGAGCAAAACGAAATGTTGACTAAATGCTGCCCCAGCCTCCTGCTTTTCTCTCCCTGACAGGAGCACAGGCTGATGCTCGGTGCAAAGAGACACTTGTGAGTGTTTATCCTGGATTTCTGCGCAGAAATTACTCCTTGGAGTGCTCTTCTCTCACAGCAGGGAGGCCCTGGCACAGTTTACCCAGAGAAGCTGTGGCTGCCTCATCCCTAAAAGTGTTTCTGGCCAGGTTGGAAGGGGCTTGGAGCAACCTGGGATAGCGGGAGGTGTCCCTGCCCATGGCAGAGGGTGGGGACAAGATGATCTTTAAGGTCCCTTCCAACCCAAACCGCTCTGTGGTTGTGTGATTCTGTGAAGTTCCCAAATCGTTCCTGAGAAATGCATTTGGTTCTTTCTGAAACACCAGGGCTCCAAGCGTCTCCAATTTTCTCCCTTTGTGCTGAGTGTCGCTTTGTTCCAAGCTTTCCCTCTGCGCCACGAGCCACAAAATGGTTTGGAAAATCATCCTGGCTGGGGTTATTATCCCTGACAAATGGGATTTTTCCCAGTTCAGCGTGGGTTTGGTAGCCTGGCAGGGCTTGTTGTTACTTTAAAAAACAAATTAGTTTAGAAGTGCTTGGGACAGAGGTGGGTGCTGGGCTTGGGGGAATGGTTGGGCTTAAAGGGCTTTTCCAAGCTCAATAAATTCCTGATTCTGTCACTCTGGACAGGTTGGCACAGGAAGCCTCACCCTCGTCTGTAGCAAGCCCAGAGCTTCACAGGGCTCTCAACCTTCTGCTCCTCTGAACCATTCCTTCCCTTTTTGTAGCTTTGTCACATCTTTCAGGATGACTTCCATGGCTTCTTTTCTTTGGGTGCCATTTTAGTGGGAATTGGAGGAGATGGGAAGTCTGTCCTTGGGAGCAGGGACAGGAGCTTTGGGATGGCTGCTTGAAACCATCCCATGGTTTCATCCATGATCTCTTTGTCGTGGCTGCAGGAAACCTGAGCTGGGATGATCAGTGGTGTGTTGGATTTCCCATACATAAGATGAATTGTTGGGGTTTTTTTAGTGACATTCAGATATTAATCTGAGATTTAAACTCTCTGGCTCGTGCTGAAGGGAAGCGTGAGCCCTCCTCACGTGATAAATTGAATATGGGACATTTTACAAGCACTTTGTGTCTTTTCCTCTCCCAGACATATTGCAAAATGTGTTTTGCTGATGTGTTGGGCCTCAGTTGTATTTATTAGGACAAGAATTCATTTTCTTCAGCTGCTGAAACCCCAAAGCACCTCCCTCTTTACATAGATTGAGTACAGAGAGGTTCTTGTTTGCACAGAACTCGTTCCCATCGTGTGGCAGATGAATTCCTGCCCTCTGGCTACGAGAAATGCTTTCAACAACACATTCAGGCTGTAGCTTTCTCTGAAGCATTTGACAGAGCTCTCTAACTTTGCCTGGATCTCTAAAAACCCTTCAGCGGATTGTGGGAATCAGAGTGGAAGCTTTGCATGCAGAAATTATTGAAAGATATTAAGAGATGGATTAAGTGATCAATTAACAAAAGAGGGAGGTCATTAGTGGTGTCCCAGAGGAATCTGTGCTGGAATAGGTTGTTTTGACCTGTTGCAAAAGGGCAGGAGAAAATTAGTGTTGATATATAAAGCATTGCTTATAAAAAGGTTTTTCCTGTTTTTCACAACGATCTCCAAGTTGGCTGATGCCACTCAATAATAAGATTTTAAAGTTTTGGTTGATAACTGTGAGAAACACAGCCCTGGTGCTTGGTATTAGTTATAAAACCAACTCGGTGTGAGGAATTGCGGTGATGGGAATAGAGAGAAAACTGGGAAATGGTGCTGTGGAGCCTCCTCGTTCACAGCTTGAACCTTGCTCAGTTCTTCCTTTTAAAAATCAGGGAGGAGGAAAATGATGTTGTGGAAGCAGGGAAAAGATATTTGAGAGAGATATAATAGAGATTTATGAAGTCCTGAGTGGCACAGAGAAGAGAAAAGAAGGATAAATGTTGGTTTTTCTCTGACACAACAAGGACTGGGGCTATCTGGTGAAATGGGAATTAAATCCAAATTAAATCCAAATAATTTCTTGGTGCAGGCCATGGTTGGGCTGAGAGTGACCAAAAACATTCTTGGGAAAAATGTCCAGTGAGAACTGCCAAATCCTGAAGACACCACGAGCACTAAAAACTTTGGGGAGTCCAATTCCAGACTCAGGTCTCCCTAAATTTCAGTGTGAGGAATCTGGGACCTCGTGTTGCTGCTTCTCTGCTGGGGGAAACGTGAAGCCATAATTTCCAAACTGTAATTTGGCTCTGCTCACTGCGACAGGTTTGGGAAAGGCAGAGAGCTCACATAAGGGAGGAGGAGATAAGCACTGCCTTGCCTAAATTAGCCTTGTTTTGGCTTTTTTTTCCCCCCTCTAAACGTTTATTTTTCATGGGAGTGGGTAAAAAAAAGAGGTTGCAACTCAGCTCCTGTTCCAGCCGTGCATTTTCCTTGTTGGAAATAATTCACTCCAGCATATGTTAATTCATCCTGGTGTTTGCTGTTACAGCTGGCTAATAATTTGTTGCTGAAAAAAAAAAAAAAAGTCCTCTGAATTGCTGTTGCCGTGAACTTGATGGATGGGAGCTCAGAAAACACCGCAGGCTCGAAAAACCCAGCAGTGTTAGAAGGTCTTGTCAGGGTTTTTCTGTTCAATGTCCTTTTCTCTTTTTTTTTTTTGCTTCCTGAGCTAAGACAGACCTTTCAGGACCTGCTTGGATGTCTCTGAGAGCAGGCAGTGATTATGGCTTTTGGGATAATTACGCATTTATCAGCCCAGCATGGCAGGAGCAGAGCACGGCTCCGTCCCGGTTGTCAGGAGTGGCAGGATCCCTCCAGACCTTGCCCAGAGGTCCTTGATCGAAGCTGTGAGGGAAATAAAAATAAACCAAACCACCCTTCCCTCTCCAGCCGCCGCCATTCCCTGCTCCTCGTTACAGCCAGGCGGTTAATTAGTCCATGCAAACAGCCCTGCTCAGATTAGGCCTGAAGTGTCTCTTAACTGAGCCACTTCTGCTCGTGCTGTGCCTTTTTTTCTGAGGGGTTTCGGATGGCAGAGCCATTCCTTGGGGTTCAAACATGGTAAAAACACTGAGCCAGAGAAGAAAACAGGTGTGTTGTAGGGTTTTTGCCTCAGAGTGGAGTTAAAACGTGGTAAAAACATTGAGAAAGAGAAGAAAACTGGTGTGGTTCAGGGTTTTTACCTCCGAACGGGTTAGGCCTGAAGGTTCTCTTAACTCAGCCACTTCTGCTCATGCTGTGCCTTTTTATCTGGGGGATTTTAGGTGGGAGAGCCATTCCTTGGGGTTCAAACGCGGTAAAAACATTAAGAAAGGTAAGAAAATGGGTGTGTTTTAAGGTTTTTACCTCAGAATGGGTTAGGCCTGAAGTTTCTCTTAACTGAGCCACTTCTGCTCATGCTGTGCCTTTTTTTCAGAGGGTTTTTGGGGGCCAGAGCCATTTTTGGGGGCTAAAATGAGGTAAAAACACTAAGAAAGAGAAAGAAAACAGGTGCGTTGTAGGGTTTTTACCTCAGAGTGGAGTTAAAACGTAAAAACATTGCAAAAGAGAAGAAAACGGGTGCGTTTTAGGGGTTTTACCTCAGAATGGGTTAGGCCTGAAGTGTCTTTGAACCGAGCCACTTCTGCTCGTTCTGTGCCTTTTTATCTGAGGGATTTTGGGTGGGAGAGCCATTCCTTGGGGTTCAAACGTGGTAAAAACATTAAGAAAGATAAGAAAATGGGTGTGTTTTAAGGTTTTTACCTCAGAATGGGTTAGGTCTGAAGTTTCTCTTAACTCAGCCCACTTCTGCTCATGCTGTGCCTTTTTTTCTGAGGGGTTTCGGATGGCAGAGCCATTCCTTGGGGTTCAAACGTGGTAAAAACATTAAGAAAGATAAGAAAACTGGTGTGGTTTAGGGTTTTTACCTCCAAATGGATGAGGCCTGAAGTGTCTCTTAACTCAGCCACTTCTGCTCGTTCTGTGCCTTTTTATCTGAGGGATTTTGGGGGCCAGAGCCATTTTTGGGGGCTAAAATGAGGTAAAAACACTAAGAAAGAGAAAGAAAACAGGTGTGTTGTAGGGTTTTTACCTCAGAGTGGAGTTAAAGCGTAAAAACATTGCAAAAGAGAAGAAAACGGGTGCGTTTTAGGGGTTTTACCTCAGAATGGGTTAGGCCTGAAGTGTCTTTGAACCGAGCCACTTCTGCTCGTTCTGTGCCTTTTTATCTGAGGGATTTTGGGTGGGAGAGCCATTCCTTGGGGTTCAAACGTGGTAAAAACATTAAGAAAGATAAGAAAATGGGTGTGTTTTAAGGTTTTTACCTCAGAATGGGTTAGGTCTGAAGTTTCTCTTAACTCAGCCCACTTCTGCTCATGCTGTGCCTTTTTTTCTGAGGGGTTTCGGATGGCAGAGCCATTCCTTGGGGTTCAAACGTGGTAAAAACATTAAGAAAGATAAGAAAACTGGTGTGGTTTAGGGTTTTTACCTCCAAATGGATGAGGCCTGAAGTGTCTCTTAACTCAGCCACTTCTGCTCGTTCTGTGCCTTTTTATCTGAGGGATTTTGGGTGGGAGAGCCATTCCTTGGGGTTCAAACGTGGTAAAAACATTAAGAAAGATAAGAAAATGGGTGTGTTTTAAGAATGGATGAGGCCTGAAGTTTCTCTTAACTGAGCCACTTCTGCTCGTGCTGTGCCTTTTTTTCTGAGGGGTTTCGGATGGCAGAGCCATTCCTTGGGGTTCAAACGTGATAAAGACACTGAGACAGAAGAAAACTGATGTGTTGTAGGGTTTTTATCTCAGAGTGGAGTTAAAACGTGGTAAAAACATTGAGAAAGAGAAGAAAACTGGTGTGGTTCAGGGTTTTTACCTCCAAATGGATGAGGCCTGAAGTGTCTCTTAACTCAGCCACTTCTGCTCATGCTGTGCCTTTTTTTCAGAGGGTTTTTGGGGGCCAGAGCCATTTTTGGGGGCTAAAATGAGGTAAAAACACTAAGAAAGAGAAGAAAACAGGTGTGTTTTAGGGTTTTTACCTCAGAAAGGATCCCATTGTGGGTTTTGAACCAAGTGACAGCAGGAGAGAGCAGAATTATCTCTTGGTGGCATCTCATGGGAAAAAAGATTGTTCTCCCTTATCTTTTAGCAGGCAGACATACCATTACCTTATCAAAATTGGAAAACTGTATTTTAGTCAATAAATGGGTGTATTTTAACTAACTTAATTCAGGATTTGAAAGCTTGAACCTTGGGAAGCTGATGCTGCTAAGAAACCAAACTGCTTCATCGTACTCCTGGTGCTGGTGATAAAGAAAGCACTGAAATGTTGTAATAAGAATGTTGTAATAAAAAGGGAGCAGCATAAAGTCAAATAATTGGCATTTGAGCTTTCAGAAATGCCTGCTCTGGGCAATCATCAGACCTGCAGCTTTTGAAACACGTCAGCTGAGTAAGATGCCACCTGCTTTGTCAGAATATTCCCTGGTTCTGGGTTTATTCACAGGGAGTTGTGGATGCTGAATGAATTCTTGCTGGCTGTGTTTCAGAGACTGCCCTGTCATAAGGCAGAGCATTAAAGATCGAGAGCAAGGAGGTAATTTAAGGAATAGGTGAGGATGTGGTACATGAGATCCTCGTGGGTTAAAGTGACAGTTTCCTCCTCAAAAACCTGTGGGGTCGTTTTTGACCTTAATTCTACAATTATAGATGTCATCGAGCAGTGTCACTGTGTGACACCCAGGCCTGTGCTGCTGCTGGTCGAGGGCACAAGGGGGGGTTTCTTTACAACACGTTGGACCTGTTTGAGGTGCTGGATGTTCTTTGCTCTTCCCGAAGTTAAGACCAGGAACTTTCCTGGCCTGGGACTCCTTCGGCCGCTGATTAAAATTCTTGATTTTTCTCACCCAAACCTCCAAACATTCCAATCCTTCCACGAGACTCTGAGGGCCTTTTCTAAGGACACTTCCATCCTCCAAGGAGGACATGGAGGGGCTGGAGCATGTCCAGGGAAGGGAATGGAGCTGGGGAAGGGTTTGGAGCACCAAGAGCAGCTGAAGGAGCTGGGAAAGGGGCTCAGCCTGGAGAAAAGGAGGCTCCAGAGGGAATTTTCCTCTCTGGAATTCCCTGGGAGGAGCCATGTGGGCTCTGCTCCCAGGAACAGGGACAGGATGAGAGGGAACGGCCTCAAGCAGCACCAGGAGTTCAGGTTGGATATTGGGAACAATTCCTGCCTGGAAAGGGCTGTCCAGCCCAGGGCAGTGGTGGAGCCCCCATCCCGGGAGGGATTCAGAATCCCTGTGGATGTGGCACCTGGGGACACGGCTCAGTGGTGGCCTTGGCAGTGCTGGGAATGGTTGGATTTAATGATCTTAGAGGTCTTTCCCATCTGAAATAATTCTGTGGTTCTAAGTTTGCAAATGTTTCTTGGTTTGTTTTCGTTTGGGGTTTTTCTGGGATAGGCCAAGGGTGGAGGAGCAGCAGGGCCTTCCCCTGCCCAGCTGTGACCTCTCACCAAGATGGGTTTGGGTTTGGAGCACCACATTCCATGGAAATCAGAACCCACAACTGTGATGGAGTAATATGAACACCTGGATCATTTATTCCATCTTTGCCTTCAGGAATCATAAAATGATGGAATGGTTTGGGCGGGAAGGGACCTGAAAGCCCAGCCTGTTCCACCCCCTGCCACGGGCAGGGACACCTTCCACCAGGTGGAAGCCCAGCCTGGCCTTGGACACTTCCAGGGATGGAGTAGTGCTGGAATGTCCTGCAGGCAAGTTTTTGGGGTGGATGGGTTGGTTTAGATCCTTCCCTTCTTTCCTGAACATTTCCCAGCGATCGCTTCTCTTTGCTTCAGCCTTTGAGCCTCTTCTTCTTGCAGCTTCTGCTGCTTCCTGTGCCTCTTCCTGCTCTTTTTTTGGCCTTTTCTCTTCTCTGCTTCTCTGAAGCCCATAAACCGAAGCACGGCTTTAAAGATGTGAGGTATTCTCAGGGTGAGCCCACCTGCTCTGAGCTGGAGTCGGTGTTCTCTGCGCCGGCCGGGCTGAGCACGCGCGTCCTGTGCCGCCTGGCTCCCGGCCATCCCGATCCCAAATGGGGATTTGGGAAGCTGCCCTGGTGCTGGCTGTAAATAATTGAGTCTTTGATCTCCAGGTCTCCCAGCTGACGAGGTTTTTGTCTGGAGAGCAGAGTTTAATGGAGAGGCTTTGTTAACGGAGCTGTTTTATGCCAGAGCTGCGCTGGTTTTTTCTCGGAGTGAGAAAGTGGCTGAGACCCTGTGTCTGGTGGAGGAGTAGCTGCCTTTTAGATCTCAAAAAATGAGTTTATTTAAGAGGGAGCTTCTGATCTGAAGGTCTGTTTAATGTAGCAGCTTTCTCTGCAAATTCTCTCAAAAGATGAGAATTAATTATCTCACCTCTCCTTCGGCCTCTTTCAGACCGTTCTGTAATCACTGACTTCACAAAATCCGCCTGCACGAATCTTTTAAGGCTTCTGTGGATCTTCATTTGCATGACTTAGCAGCTGCTTCATTTGCATAATGAACCTCTGTGGTCAGCCTATTATTAAAATTGCCCCTCTCTCATCTCGTGCTGTTCTCGTCTTGATTCCTGATTATTCCTCGGATGATGTGGGGGATCTTCGGCACTGGTGCAAATACCAGATAATTCTGTTCCAGGCAAGGAGGAGAAATATTCCAAGGGGTTTGTTGGTGCTTGAGAAGATAAAATTCATCTCCTGTGGAGCCAGCCTGGGAGAGCTGGGAATGCCACCTGGAGAAGGATCCAGGGAAACCTCGGATCCGCTTCCCAAGCCTAAAGCGGCTCCAGGAGAGCTGGGATTTGGGAAAGGGCTGGAGGGGCAGGAGGCAGGGAATGGCTTCCCAGTGGGAAAGGGGAGCTTTGGGGTGGGATCTTGGGAAGGAATTCCCGGCTGGGAGGGTGGGGAGGGGCTGGGCTGGAATTCCCAGAGAAGCTGTGGCTGCTCCATTTTAGGAGGAGTTGTGGGATTTGCCGAGCATGGGATGTGCAGAGCCGCGTCCTGGGTGGTGGATCTTGGGAGGTGTTGAGGTTGGAATGGGATGGGATTGAAGCTCCCTTCCCACCCAGACCATTCCATGATTCCATGATTCCATGGTCATGGGTGGAGTTCTCAGCTCGGGTCCATTGAATTTCTCAGGGTTTTCTCTATTCAATTAGTAAAGATCAATTAGTAATTCTTCGTCAAGTCTTGACGTTTTGCATGTGGGTATCCTGAAATCCCCCCCTTCAGAGCTCTCCATGTGTGCTTCCCAGATTTTCCTGCTTGGAAAGAGACAATTCCCTCTTCCCATGAACACAGGATTCCTGCAGGATCTGTGGCTGGAGCTCTGCTGTTTTTAAAGATCCAGTGCTGGCAAATCCATTGTGTCCCTTGTCACCATAAATCCCTGGATCCTGTTCCTGAGCTTACAGGGATGGGCAGAAATGTGGAAAAGCCATAAAATTCTGCAAGGATTTGACCCAGAGCAGACGTTTGCCATCAAAAAAGAGCCCAGGACAACGTTTCACCCACTCCATGGATTTCCAAAGCAGCCCCAGCAGAAAAGGATTGTCACTGACCCCGCTGGTTTCTGATGGGATTCTGCTGGTTTCGCCTCTGGGCTCCTGTTTAATATTGTGTTCTAGTACTCATTGTTCAGGGCTGGCAGCACCTATCCATCCTGGAGCTGGGAAATCAGGGATAAATCCATGTTCCGTGCGAAGCTGTCCACAAGCAGGCTGCCTGCGAGGGGAAAGCGTCCGGCAGTTTTTCTAGGAATGGCGCAGGATTCTATTCTGAGCAGCACCGAAACGTCTAGAAAAATGTTTGGGATTGAAGTCACAGAATCATGAGCTTTCTGTATGATTCAGCAGCCAAATTACCCCTGAGTGCATAAATAGTGGGAAATTGGATGGGAATAGGCAAATCATTCCCAGCTGGATGCAGTTATGGTGTGGCTGCAGAGTTGGGTGGCTTTTTTTGGTAGCGAAGGCCACAAAAAGCTGGAGGAAAGCTAAGAATAGGTTGTGGGAATGATGCAAGAATTCCAGGTTGGGAGCAGGAATTTGAGGTTGGAATGAGAGGAGCTTTAAGGGCCCTTCCAACCCGAACCATCCTGGGGTTTTGGGAGGAATTAATGGACAGGGTACAGAACTCCTTGGATCTGATTCCCTGATTCGTGAAGGCAGCGTGCAGGAGCACTGCCTAAAATTTAGGAGATTCCTGGAGGGAATTTTGCTGGATTCTTGGCTCATCCAGAGAGCTGGAGAGGGACAAGGAGGGAACGGCTTCCCACTGCCAGGGGGCAGGGTTAGGTGGGATATTGGGAAGGAATTCCTCCCTGTGATGGTGGGGAGGCCCTGGCACGGAATTCTCAGGGAAATCTGTGGCTGCCCCATCCCTGGAAGTGTCCAAGGCCAGGTTGGAGTAACCTGGGATAGTGGGAGGTGTCCGAGATGATCTTTGAGGTCTCTTCCAACCCGAGCCATCCTGGAATTCTGGGATTCAAAAGCTTTTCCCACTGATGAGGGTGTTATTCCTAAGCAGACATCAGTTTTCCTATTTTTTTTCCCTCTGCTGACTGGAAAACACCTGTCTGAACTCTGACCATGCTTTAAAATAAGAGATCCTCACAATTTGATTAAAAGACCCCAGAAATGCCTGCCTGCCCTGATGTAAATCCCTGTTTAGGATACATCCTCAGCCAGTATTTCCTGCCCTTCCCAGCTCCCCGAGCTCTGTTTTACAGCTCAGCCCCGGCTCAGTCAATGCTTGTGCCCTGGAAAATGCAGAAACCGAATGTAAAATGGCATCAGATTGAGGGTTTTTTTTACAAAATACCCAATTTAATTTAGTTGTGTAATGCAGCTTTGTGCCAGGTAATAATAGCCAGTTCAGCTTTTATGGGCACTCTTTGATAATTCCCTCCAGGTTATGTAAATCCACATTTAAAGCTTTTAATTCACGTCCACTTCTGATGCTTCTTGTGTTTGCCATTCTAAACTCATAAAATCCCTGCCTTGAGTAGCAGGATTTGAATGAAACAGACTTTTCCTTTTGCAAACAGGAGAGAATGTTGAATATCCAAGTGAACCTTTGGAGTCTGCGAGCGGAGAAGAGACACCAAAAAAACCCCAAATTTCTCTTTCTTTCTTCTGCAAATGACAGCGATTGAATTATTTTTATCTCCCCTCTATTCCTACCCTGATTTTAGGTGGTAACAGGAGCAGGTACCTTTTGTCCCAAGTTATCTGCAGACGTCTTTTTCCCCCGCTCTTTAGCTCCAGTTTCCCTCTTAATTCTTGCAAATCACGTCTCTCAAAGTGGGTGTTTGGGAGTCTGCTGTTAATGAATCACACTTTGGCAGTGTTTTCCCTGACATGATAAACAATTGTGCTGTTGGGCTGTCAGATTAGTGAGCCACAAACTTGGAAATGTTTTACGTCCTTTCTATTGTTTCTTTTTTATTTTTATTTTTAATTCTTCTTTTGACGGCCTGTCCCCCAAATATCTTGGTCTTTTTATACATGTGAACAGTTTGAAGGGACTTAATATTTTTTTAATGAGTCTGAGCCCACTTGGGGATTTTGTTTTGCTGGCTTTTTGGAGGTTTGAAGGGTTTTGATCGGGGTTTTTTTTGGGGGGAGGGGGGGAGTTGTGTTCCATGCTGCTCTGAGGTAGCTTCATTTCGATTCAGAAATTTCCAGGTGCTGGCAATGGGATGATGAATCTTTACAGACTCCTCATAAAGAGCTGACCTTAGTCATCCTTTTGATTTGGGTGTGCAACATCCCTGCACGAATGGGAATCACATCCCTCTCTTCCTCAAGGTGTCCCCGCATCAGCAGCGTTTCCTATTAACACCCAAATCATCATTTGGGGCCATTAGAGAGACTGATATTCCCTGAAACCGGGGCTGCTCATCCTGACTTGGGATCTATCCAGGTTCTCTCTGCCGTTCCAGAAGAAGTTTCCCCTCTTCCTGCTGTAAATCTTCACTCCTGGCCTGCAGTTCTGTTACACAACCACCTAAAAGTGCAGGAAAAATGCTCCAGGGAGTTGGTTCCTCTCTGGAAAGGAATATTCTCCTCGCTGCTGCTGCTGGGGATGGCGGGCATCGATGGTTTTCTTTTGTGAACTTCACTTTGCGTTCCTTTTTTTCCCCCTTCTGTTTTCCTCCCTCACGGGTCAGTAACTTCCCATTTGTCATCGGCAGTGGGGTTTTTTAGTAATTAAAAAAAAAATTAAATTACTGGCTGGAGTAATTAGTCTTTGTTAGACCTCCAGTGGTAAAGGGCACAGAAGGAGGAAAAAAGGGTAACAGTGAAGTTTGGGTTTGTTTGATTCCTTCAGTGAGGCTGGGACCTGCTTGCTCCCAAACAGATTTTGTGGGATTTTTCATGGATATCCTTGTGAAGCCCCTCCAGGCTGCCACAGTTCCATGATCCAAAACAAGCCCCACATTGCATTAATGTGTATTTTTGTGCCTCATTCCATCCACAGATTGCCAAAACATTACAGGAATTTTCCCCAGGAATCAATCCCGGTGAAGCGACGTCAAAGCTTCCACCTGGACGATGCCGGCGCCTCTCGCCGAGTTCCCTCCGACACCTCGGAACTCGAATCTGCGAGTGAAACTCGGCCGTTTACCCCAGGGTGGGATTTCTCTGTGCAGGTACTCGGAGAGGAGCCTGACCAAGTGCGTGGGGATCACCATCGAGACGAGGCCGGATTACTGCCTGAAGCAGCACCTCAGCTCCATGTTATCCTACGGCTGCACCCGCCTGGAGATCGGCGTCCAGAGCGTCTACGAGGACGTGGCCAGGGACACCAACAGGTGAGGGGACAATTCCAGGGAATCCCGGCTTGGTTGGGTGGGATGGACCTCAAATCCCATCCCGTTCCACCCCCGACGCCTCCCGCCATCCCAAGTTGCTCCAAGTCCTGTCCAGCCTTTCCTTGGATGCTCCCAGGGATCCAAGGGCAGCCACAGCTTCTCTGGGAATTCCAGCCCAGCCGGGAATTCCTTCCCAAGATCCCACCCCAAGCTCCCCTTTCCCACTGGGAAGCCATTCCCTGCCTCCTGTCCCTCCAGCCTTGATCCCAAATCCCAGCTCTCCTGGCACCCCTTTAGACTCGGGAAGGGGCTCCAAGCTCTCCCTGGATCCTTCTGGAATCTGTGAGCAGCTCTTTCCTTGGCTAATTCCCACTTAACAGCGAATATTGAAACATTCCATTTATTTCCTTGCTTTTGTGGCCAGAGATCCATCAAGAAAAAGGAACAAACGACAGTGGCTTCGTGGCTTTCTTTGGGACATTTTGTGGGCGAAATGGAATTTTGCAGATTCCGTTTCCCAGCGGGAGAAAAGTGGAATTGTGATGTTTTAGATTAATTTCAGATCCTTTTCTTGTATTGTACACTTCTTTTTTTTAAATACATTTATTCTTTCCCTGTGTTTTCCACCTCTTTTTTTAAAGGATCCATTCTTTCCCTGTGTTTTCCACCTCTTTTTTTAATGGATCCATTCTTTCCCTGTGTTTTCCACCTTTTTTTAAAGGATCCATTCTTTCCCTGTGTTTTCCACCTGTTTTCTTTAATGGATCCATTCTTTCCCTGTGTTTCCCACCTCTTTTTTTAAAGGATCCAGTCTTTCCCTGTATTTTCCACCTGTTTTCTTAGTGGATCCAGTCTTTCCCCGTGTTTTCCACCTCTTTTCTTAATGACATCATAACTAAAGGCAGTTTTGGGAGGTAGAGCATTGCCCAGGGAGAGCCTGCAGTTCCTGTCCCACATAAATCACCGTTTACAGGCTCGAGTAGCTACAACTCCATGCAATTCCTTGGGGGTTTTCCACCTTTTTCCCTACTCCAGGTGCCTTTTTGGGACGGGAGAGGTGACACTGGCCAGGAACGCCTGTTGAGAGAGGAACCAGAGTCATTCCAGGCAATCCCTAGGGATTGGAAACTACATTTCCAGGAGGAAATCTGATTTATTCCTTGTCGTTTTGCCCCAAAGAACTGTTGTCCTCCGTAGGAAAACGTGGAATATTCTGTTCACCCCACCCCCCAAACAAACCAATCTCTCTTCATTTATTTATTGCAGGTCTGATCATTCTGAGATGATTTTTTTTTTTTTTTAAAGGCGATTTTTCCTTGTTTTTTTCACTCCTGGCACTGGCTCGAGCTGTTCCTTCCAATTCCGCATTCCAGGGGCCTCCCCGGGATGTTTAATAACCACAATCGCAGGCAATGACAGGGAGATCATGGTTCAATAGGCAAAGCACATTTTTGTTCATTCCCACCTCGAAGGCACTGGAGCAGAGCTGAAAACGTTGGGCATTTTCTTCTTAGAGACTCCAGGGAAGAATCCCAAAGGATTTGGGATGTGGATGTGGCACTGCTGGTGCCTGGGAGTGGGGGATGTCGCTGCTGTGGAGTGGCCAGGTCCCAAAATCCAGGAAAATCCATTTATTAAGGGTGTGAAGCTCCGGTTTCAAGGTGGTTTCCTCCTCTAGATGTCAGAGCATTCCGGAGGGAAAGATCCAGGCTTAGGAATGGGGCAGGATCTCACTCCTGGTCTGAATGATTTACAGGATAATTCAGAGGGGAGAAGTCAAGAAGCCTTTTAGGAATTCTGCAAGGAGCTCTGGGAAGAGCCTGGAAAAATCCAATTCCAGGCTTAGCTGGGAGCGGGATCCTGCTGAGGGGGGGATTGAAGCCTCTGGGAATGTCCAGGAATGTGGGAGAGAGCCAAAGCCAGGGTTTTGTGGGAAGATTGATCTCCCGTGGTGGGAATCTCCTCACTGGAGCCACGGAGGTGGAAGGAGAGAGGGATTTTCTCGGGAGCCGTGGGATGTCCATTTAACAATTAATTCCTCATCACCTTTTAAAATCCAATTTTTCTTTTTCCCCACCTCAAATCCTTAAAAGGTGGAGCTTCCTCACCTCCCTTGCACTCCCAGAGATTCCCACCCGTTTCATCTCCATCCATGAATCCCTTGGAGCTCTTCCGTCGCTCCTGGCCGGTCCTTTTGCTAACGAACCCTTTGCTAACGAACCCTTTGCTGCTGGCTCAGAGCAAGAGGGAAGTGCCACATCCCTGCCTTGATCCCACTCCCAGCTAAGCCTGGAATTTGAAAGGGTTTTCAAGATTTTTCAAGGCTCTTCCCAGAGCTCCTTGCAGAATTCCCAAAATTCCTCAACTTCTCCCCCTTTTCGGAGCAGCGGCTTGAAATCCGCTTTGAGAGAAAGGTGGTTCGAGTTTTTCTCTCTCTCTCTCTCTTTCAGAACGACCTCATTTTGCTGCTGTTCTGCTTCGTGGGGGATGTGTTTCGGGCTTGAAACTTTTTAATATTTTGCTGGTAGCAAAATGTCAGATTACAACCAATTAGGGTAACTGGTTTGGAAATTACTTTCTATTATGTTCCATAAGTCATTAGTGAGGTTTTTGAGTGCTTTTGGTGGCTGTGAGGCAGAAAAATATTCAAGAACAGAGCCAGGCATCAAATAATCAAGTTATTGATGCAGCTCAAATTCCACTTCTAATAAGAAAATAATTTTTATTTATGAAGCGAGGCTCCCGTTTACTCCCCTCAGGCTACCCGAGGTCTTGAGTAATGCTGTCCTTGAACAGTCTCAGAGAAACACTGTGATACTCCAGAAAAGAATCATAAATAAAACCGGTTTTAGAGTTGTGTGGAAGGGTTGAATCCTCTGGCAGAGAGGGAGGAAAAGATCCTTAAAAAAAGCGAAGGGGAAGTGGCTGGTTGGGTTTCCGTGAGGCGCGGGCACCGGCGGTGGGGAAGGTGTCGGAATTCAGGGAATTAAAGAATGAAATGAACACTGGGATGGCCCAGAGGGAGTTGGATTTTTCATCCAGAGGGCTCTGAAGGAGGGAAAATCACCTGCAGAGCTCATCTGGGTGCCAGGAATTCCAGGAGTTGGGGTGAGGCTGAGTGCTGGGAGGAAAACAGGGATTGGAGAGGGAAGGTGGGAAGTGCTGAGGGGGTGGAAGTGTCCAGGAATGTCCAGGAATGTGGGAGAGAGCCAAAGCCAGGGTTTTGTGGGAAGGTAGATCTCCCGTGGTGGGAATCTCCTCACGGGAGCCACGGAGGTGGAAGGAGAGAGGGATTTTCTCGGGAGCCGCGGGAGATTCGGCCTCGTTCAGGCTCCAAATTCCTCCAGGCTCCTGCAGGATCGAGGCAGAGTTTGGATCAGTGTCAGTGTGGAAAAACATGGGATCCTCCTGGAACCCCAGTCCAGCCCGTGCTGGGGAGGTTTCACACCTCCCAAAAGCTGGGAAAATTCATGGTTTCTCCAGAAGGAATTTTCGGGAGCGTGGAGCAGGGTGATTTTCAGGCTGGCTGCTTTTCCTCTCTTTTCCTGTTGCTTTGATTCCTGGTTTGTTCTGAGTGCCACAGCCATCCCTGCAGAGCGTGTCCTCGTGCTGTGACACCAGCCCGTGGCCCTGCTGCCCAAACCACATTCCAGCAGCTCTCCCGATTTTCTCTGTGTCTGGAAAGCCTCGGAGCGGCTCCTTTCCTGTGGAAATCACGACTTTCGATATTGAACAAACACCTTTTAGCGCCGTTTCCCTCCGGCCACGCTCCGAACTCGGCCTCCCAGAGGATCATCTCAATGAAACACGGCTTTTCCTGACCCTTTTCCTGCCTTTTCCTGACCCTTTTCCCTCTCTTCCCAGGGGTCACACCGTGAAGGCTGTGTGCGAGTCCTTCCACCTGGCCAAGGATGCCGGCTTTAAGGTGGTGGCCCACATGATGCCAGACCTGCCGAACATGGGGCTGGAGAGGGACATGGACCAGTTTTTTGTGAGTATCCCTTCAAATAACCATGAAATTCCAGTCTTTTCCCGCTTTTCCATGGAAAATTTGGCTTTTTTTGGTTGCTCGGTTGCCATGCAGGCCGGATTTGTTTCTTAAGGACAAACAATTTAAAACTCTTTCGGGTTTTTGGTTTGGTTTTTTTTGGGGGAAAGGTGAAGAAAAAAGCTTTGTTGAACTACTTCATCCAGAAAATTATATCCCTGTCTCATGAAAGCCTGAGTCACTCGGGTCCCTGTGGAAAACAGCTCTTCCCATATTTACTGGGGCTCCTGCTTTTGTTTTCCAAGGTGGTTTTCTGTCTCGGATGTAGAGCAGGACTCCATTCCAAGTTAAAAGGATCCTCTCTGGACAGTAATTAATTGCAAGAGAAGAGCGTGTTTGTGTTAGAAAGCATTTTGGCTCAGTGCTGCTCAGTTTCTTTGTCGGTGATGTAGAAGGAAATTTAAAATTATTCCTGGAGAAAATTGGAACGAGAGGAATAAAGAGCAGGGAATTCACCACTTTAGTAGATTTTCAGTCCTTTTTTTTTTTTTTTTTCCTTTCTATTTTCTGAGTCAAAATTGGTTGTTTTTTTCGAGTAGTGCAGAAATTGGAGTCGTGACAGAGGAATCCCAGAGGGATTCCTGGGAAAGGTTGGGCTGGGTGCTGTCTGGCGCTAAAAAATACCAATGTAATGAAATATATTGATTAAAAACACAGGCAGGAAACAAAAAGGCACATCTGGAAAAAAAACCAGTGGAAAATGCAGCTGGACAGGGCAGGAAGGGAATCCTGAAACCTGGAATCGGAACCTTTTCTGACGGATTTTGTGCAGAATTCCCGGAATTTTTCCTAAATAAAATGTCTTGGTGCTTGGCAAATGTTTTGTTCTTGTGCCAAGGTGAGAGACTGGAAGTGATGAGCACAAAATTCCAAATTCCTGCTCCGGATTCTACTCCTGGAATGTTTTCTGTGCATGTTGTAGAAAGTCGAGTGTGGACGTGACACGGAATTTTCATGGAATTTGTGGTGATGCAGAACCCAGCAAAACCTTGAATCCTTCCCTTGATGTCTCGTGGAATTGCAGCTGTAGTTCCGTGTTTTGTGAGTGGGATTGGGCTGGAATTTGTGGCGGAAAAATAGGAATAATGACCAAAAAAAGTGGGAAAGAGCCAACCCTGGGCACGTTCAGACGCAGAGGAGACAAAAATCCGAGATGAAAAACCCAGGAGGGAGGAATCGCTTCGAGTTTTTGTCATTAATTTGGTGATTAATTTGCTGCTTCTTGGTGATGAGAGGTTAAAAAATTTCCACTGCTGGGTTTGGAATTGCTCCTGATTCACTGCAGAAAATTTGGGAATCTGTTTGAAAGAATTTCTGGATTGTGAGGGGAAGGCTGATTGCTGGGTTCCGTTCAGGCATTAATGACAATTCCCCCAGAAATTGGAGAGGCAGGAGGCGAAGTTTTCGGAACTGGGAGACAAGAATGAGGCTGGAATTGGGAGAGGAGGAATTTAAAAAAAAACTGGGAAAAGAGTTGAGGATAAAAAAGGAACAGAAGGAAAACACAGAGGAAAAAAAGCCATCCAGAGAAATTTCTTGGGTTTGGGAGCTGGGAAAGCTCCCAAGGTCCCTTCCCACCCAAACCATTCCAGGATTCCAGTGTCGATGGTGGGACAGCTCCGGACAGGGCAGGGAAGGATGGTGGGGAATGGGTGAGAATGAGGCCCGGAGAGAAAGAAGAAATTTGTTAATTTAGAACTTAAAGAGTTAAGAGGAAATGAGAATTTTCTGCTGGAGGACTGGGATTGGGAAAAAAATGATTGGAGGCTCAGGGAAGAGAAATGGGGAGGAATAAAAAATCCAGGTGCTGGTGTAGGAAGGGAGTTCAGAGGGTTTTGGGGTGAGGGGTTTGGGAATGCAGAGCTGAACTCGGGGATCAGTGAAGGTTTGGTGCCAGGGAACAGCCAGAGGAGGAGTTGGCAGGATGAGTAATCCATGAGGAGGCTGCAGCCCTCGGGAAGGAACGGGAATGCTGCGGAGCGAGGAGGAAAAGTGGGATTCAGAGAGGCAAAGAGGTGATGGATCACATCAGCCCGGAGAGGAGTTGTGGTGTTGTGAAGGGGAGGAGGTGTGGGAAGGGAGAGGGGAATCCCAAATCCTCCCTGCAGGACCAGGCAGCTCCCAGGGAAAAGCTGAGTGAGGGACACGGAGCTGAGGGATCCCGGGAAATGGAGCTGCAGAGGTGCTGGGTCATGGAATGGTAAACGAGGGATTGTCCTCTTCCTTCTAGCCCGTTCTCAGCCTCACTTAAATGCTTTAGAATTCATTTCTTTAAACAGCGGAGGATAAAATGCCAAAGCAGCCCCTCGTTTATGGAGGTATTTCCCAGAGCCCCAGTGGCATAACGGAAAGATCCAGACAAAATTCCTTCATTCCCAAGGATTCAGCTGGAGAGTTCGGTCTCTGTTTCCTGCCTTAGAACTCCATAGCCTCGTTCTTGAGCTGGTGGAAGAACTCGTGCGTGTGTCGGGCTGTGCCAGCGTCGGGGCGGGCCGGTAAACACGGAACCATTTCTGCTGCAGGAAATTCCTGAGGATCCAAGTGGAGGCATCTTCCCACAGCCATGGAATCCTGGAATGGCTGGGGTGGGAAGGGACCTTCAATCCCATCCCATTCCAACCCCGACACCTTCCCCTTTCCCTGGACACTCCCAGGCATCCAGGGGCAGCCCCAGCTTCTCTGGGAGTTCCAGCCCAGCCCCTCCCCACCCTCTCAGCCGGGAATTCCTTCCCAAGATCCCACCCCAAGCTCCCCTTTCCCACTGGGAAGCCATTCCCTGCCTCCTGCCCCTCCATCCTTTATCCCACATCCCTCTCCAGCTCTCCTTTCCCTCTGGAAAAGGCTCCAAGACTTCCCTGGATCCTTCTTCAGTTGGACATTCCCAGCTCTCCCAGCCTGAGATTGGATCCATCCCCACCCCAACTCCTCTCTGGGAAGGAATTTTGGGAACAAGCAGCCCTGCTGGGAATCTCGGGACTCCAGGAAGGGTTTCCTTTTCCATCCCCAGCTTCCATAAAAATCCCTCTGGATGGATTCTGAGCCTCCTCGATCCCAGAATCCTGGAATGGTTTGGGCAGGAAGGGATCTCAAATCCCATTCCATTCCAACCCCGACACCTTCCCCTTTCCCTGGACATTCCCAGGGATCCAGGGGCAGCCCCAGCTTCTCTGGGAGTTCCAGCCCAGCCCCTCCCCACCCTCCCAGCCGGGAATTCCTTCCCAAGATCCCACCCCAAGCTCCCCTTTCCCACTGGGAAGCCATTCCCTGCCTCCTGCCCCTCCAGCCCTTTCCCAAATTCCAGCTCTCCTGGAGCCCCTTCAGGCTTGGGAAGCGGCTCCGAGGATTCCCTGGATCCTTCCCTGATCCAGGCTGAACACCCCCAACTCTCTTCTTTGTCTTTTTGGGGCAACAAACTCGTGGCTTAGGAGGAATCTTTATAAATTTTTGGTTTTGAGGTAGTTCTAAGTGAGTTTGGGCAAAATAACTTCATTTTCATGAGGCTGCCTCCCCTGCAGCCACTTTGCAGCCCAGGGAAAGGTCGGACAGAAGGAACCCAGTTGACTTTGGAAGGTCTGAGCACCTTCAGCACCAGTTGAAATATTAAATCCAGGGCTTTCTCCTGGGAAGGGAATAATTTGCTGATTGTGCTGACCTTGGCCTAAAAATGCTGGGTGCTTCTTCAACTCGGGCAGGTAATTACAGCTCCAGGAGGAACGTGGCTCTGTCCCTTCTGTC
>NW_008237408.1:1756642-1765688 GCF_000691975.1 Corvus brachyrhynchos
TGCTGCTCTCACACCCCAGCAGTGACGCCTTTGCTCTGTGTGATCAGCAGCCGGTTTGGCTGATTTTATTCACAATAATTCAAAATTTCATGTTGTTGATAGGAGTAAATACATGCTCTGTGGTTTTTATTTTATTATTTTTGCTTGGAGATGTTGTGGATTCCATCCCCAGAAGTGTCCAAGGCCAGGCTGGACAGGGCATGGAGCAACCTGGGATAGTGGAAAGTGTCCCTGCCCATGGCAGGGGGTGGAATGGGGTGAGCCTAAGGTCCTTCTAACCCAAATAATTCTGGGATTCTACAATTCCATGGGTTTTCACAGTAAGTGGCTTCTTCCCTGCCTCCATTGTGAAATTTCAGTTCCCTTTTTCACGGTGGATGCTCTGATCCCGTGTCCCAGTTCCGTTGTGCTTTTTTTTCCCTCTTCCCTCACCTCCTCCTGCTGCTTATTGATTCTTTTTATAGCCTCAGAGGATTTCCTTCCTACTCCAGGTCTTTTCCACCCCATTCCACACACGGGAAAACGCCGCAGGGCAGCAGGGAACGTGCTCCGCTTCCTCCCAGGAAGCGTCAGTGGACACAAACACACACCAAAAACTCCTCCCAAAGCCAGGCAGAGCCCAGCAGAGCCTCACGTAGCAGGTGGTCGGAGAAAATAATTAGAATAATGGGCAGGATAAATCAAGGACTCAGCGGGAATAATGGAATTGTTACCGGAGCAGACACCTCATCCTGCGGAACGCGATAAACGCTCGGCTCCGCCGCTGCCCCAGGAGAGGGATGAGGTGGCTCTGGGGGGAAATGCTTGGGAGGATTCATGAATCACATTTGCCAAGCAGAACTTCGGATTGGAGAGAAATAAAAAACCAAAAAAACCCAAAAAAACTTTGGGAGGTTGAAGAATTTCCCGGGTGTTAATTCCTTGCTCTGTGGAAATAGGAGAATCCCAGCTTTGTCTGCTCTGGGATGAATATTCCTAAGCATTATATATATAATTATATTATATATATGTATCTGTTATTTATACTATATACATCATAAGTAACAGATTTATTAATGGAGAGGATATTGCAGTGTTTGTTTTATTTTTATGGGATTTGCCTGAGTGGGGTTTACTGGTGCTCCCGCTCCTCCGGAGGGATGGCTCTGAGCCCACCTCAAACAGACCCCTCAGAGGTGAAATAAATCTGGAAAAAAGGAAAGGGAAAAAACAAAATCAGGGAAGAGAGGCAGAAGATTGGGAATTTGAAGTGTGGAAAGTGTCACAGGAGCAGCTGTGGCTCTGGAGGCTCGTGGGATCTGGTGCCCAGGACCATCAGATGGACCCTCAGCTGTTGAAAAGTTCTTTTTTCCCTTGAGGAAATCCGTGAGGAGATCCTGTGTGTCCATCTAAAGTCTCACACAAATAAAATTAAGAGGGTAAAAACGTAGGCAGAGCCATTTCATGGGGACAAGTGTTGAGCTAAGGAGATTTTTGATTCCCTTCTGCAGAGCCACTCCTGTGTTCTTTAAATAAAACACAATCACTGAATGAGTTCAGCCTGAAAATTCCTTCTCTTAGTCATGTGTCAAGCTGGGATTTTTTTGCAAAATAAGCTATTTCCCAGAAATGAGCTAATTTTAGTGCCGTGCCTGATGCATCTGTGATCCGAGTGATGCAGAGACCTCCAGCCTGCTTGGGTGTGTTGAACACGAGAGGGAAAAACGAGGGTGAAATGATCTAAGGGGAAAATGAGGGTGAAATATCTGAAGGGAAAAATGAGAGTGAAAATCTGAGGGGAAAATGAGGGTGAAATATCTGAGGGGAAAAATGAGGGTGAAATACCTGAGGGGAAAATGGGGGTGAAATAATCTGAGGGGAAAATGAGGGTGAAATAATCTGAGGGGAAAATGAAGGTGAAATAATCTGAGGGGAAAATGGGGGTGAAATAAACTGAAGGGAAAATGAGGGAGAAAATCTGAGGGGGAAATGAGGGTAAAAATCTGAAGGGAAAATGAGGGTGAAATGATCTGAGGGGAAAAATGAGGGTGAAAATCTGAGGGGAAAATGAGGGTGAAATGATCTGAGGGGAAAAATGAAGGTGAAATATCTGAGGGGAAAATGAGGGTGAAATATCTGAGGGGAAAATGAGGGTGAAATATCTGAGGAGAAAAAGAGGGTTGAATAATCTGAGGGGAAAAGGAAGGTGAAATGATCTGAGTGGCCTTTCTTTTTAGAGAATGGGTGACGTTGCCTCCAAACTTCAAATATTTCCAGCTGTAAATAAGGCCTTGTTTTTCCTGAGGGCTCTGGTTTTTCTCAGAGAGATGAAATTCGTAATGAAACTAAAATATTGCACCTCTATCAGGAGCTTTTAATAATTGTAATAAAAGACAGTTAAAGTGCTGATCTGCATTGATTTTTGCTCCTCTGGGAAGACAGTTCCCTGTGTTTTTAAATATAGCTCTGAAGTGTTTAGTGGGGTAAACGATTTTCCTTTCAGTTCCTTCTAAACATCTCACTGAAAAGCTGTGATTTGCAGGTGGTTTCACCTCTGAAAATGTGGCTTTTTTCCTTTTTCTCGGTGGGCACATCGATGAGAGGGTGTTTAATGCTCGCTCCTGCAGTTCCTCGAGCTTCTCCTGGAATCTTAGGAAATATTCCTGCTCAAAAGCTGCCTCGTGTCAGAAACAATTATGGTTCCATGAACTGTGACCAAAGCCAGGGTAATTTTTATGTTAATGAGGGTGGTGGTAGTAAGGACCAGGCTATTTCTGGAAACTCTTTTCACACGTAATTGCTCTCCTAATTCTGTGGATAAAATCCCCGCAGAAAGCCCCGGTCTGTGCCCACTTCTGCAAAATTGTGGGCTCAGAAACTTTTAGGGTCGAGTTTAAATCAGGAAAGGGCCAGGATGGGTTTTTGGTAGCAGAGAGATCTTTTTGCGTTGCACAGAAGCAGAACAATTTGGGATATCGTGGGTAGAGCAGGCTGGGAGAGCTGGGAATGTTCACCTGGAGAAGGGAAGGATCCAGGGAGAGCTTGGAGCCCTTTCCCGAGCCTGAAGGAGCTCCAGGAGAGCTGGAATTTGGGAAGGGGCTGGAGAGGCAGGAGGCAGGGAATGGCTTCCCAGTGGGAAAGGGGAGCTTTGGGGTGGGATCTTGGGAAGGAACTCCCGGCTGGGAGGGTGGGGAGGGGCTGGGCTGGAACTCCCAGAGAAGCTGGGGCTGCTCCCTGGATCCCGGGGAGTGTCCCAGGAAAGGTTGGAGCAACCTGGGATCATGGAAGGTGTCGGGGTTGGAATGGGATGGGATGGGATTGAAGCTCCCTTCCCCACCCAAAGCATTCCATGATTCCATGATCGGAAAAATTGCAGGGCTGTGTGGAAAAGCTGCCTTTATGCTGCTCTCGGATTGCTGCCTTTGTCCCCAAAGACCAGGATTTTTTCCCTCGCACCCATTTTCCTGCAGCGCACGAACATCAGAGTTATGATAATGACAATCACTGCCTGCCAGCAGCCTCCCATTCACAAAAAGCTCCTGCTCGGTACAAACCCTTTTTCCACCTGACCTGAGGGATGATTTGTGCACTTTGCAGCCCCCAGACCCCGTGGGTTGCTCAGGCTCATTCAGCCACTCTCTGTTCTGGGGCTTTTTACACCAGAAAAAGCCAGGATTTTTTTATTTTTTTTTTTTTTTTCCCCCCATTCAGAAGTTGTTTTCTGTTGGGTTTTTTTGGTTTTTTTTCACAGCGGCCCCTTGCTGCTGAAGTCAATAATGAACATATGGCTGGGAACAGGCAGCCAAAAATAAAGGAATAAAGGGATATGTCTTGGATGGAGAGTGCAAATTTCCCAGGCACTTAGGCGAAGAGAGCATCACTCAGTAAAATGCGTATTTTAGTGCAGATCATCATCAACGACTGAGTGGAGAAACCGCGAGGGCCAAATTACATTTTTGAGGACTTAATTGTTGGTTTTGTGTGGGTTTGTATTTTTTTTTTTTTTAATTAGAAAAGCAGAATTGTTTTGCTGTGAGCATCTGGGAGGGCTGAGTGAGGTGGGGAGGGCATCACGTGCTGCTTTTGATGCTCCCGATGGAAAGGAGAGGTCTGATAAGGGAGGATTGGGTTATCAAAACCAGGAAAGAGTTGCTGGGCTCGGTGTTTTTTGGGATAGGAGACTTTTGAGGGATCCACGCTGCAGAAACTGTGGATTTAAGACAGTGACAAATGCTTTATTTCCTGTGCTGAGCCCAAGGGGAACACTGACCCTCCCAGAAATCGGAGTCGTGCGCTCGGGAAAAGCGAAGGTGAAACTTCAGAGCAGATTGATGGAGGAATTCTCCTGGGTTCTTCCTGAATGGATGGAGGCTGGCTCGGAGCACCTGCACCGCCGGGCAGATGGGGCTGCTCGGGGCACTGAGCACAATCTGGAGAGATCTGTCTGGGGCTCGGCGGCCAAACCCACGCTCCAAGGTCAGCCTGATCCTGCCCCGGGCCTTTTCCAAGCATTCTGTGTCTCTCCTGGTTATTGAGTTGTGTTCCAGCAGTGCCGGGGCTGGGACGGGCCAGGATCTCCTGGTTTTGGAGACAACTCCCCAGCAGTGTTGGCCACTGTGGATCCTGATATTCCAGGGGAAAACAGACCATGGAAGGGCTGGGATGGGAGGCAGGAGCTTCTCTCCTCGCAGTTTCCTGGTCCGTGCAGAGAGATCAGGTTTAATGTGGAAAATGTTCCTGCTGGAGCTGGAGCTGGTGAGGATTCACCTGGAAAAGCTCCCTCTGACTTGTGGATTTGAGAGTTTTGAGGCTGCTGGGGTAGGGAGGAGAAGGAGAAGCTTCCTGCAGCTCCAAGGTCCTTTACGCAGCAGGGAATCCGCTTTTCCTCCCTGACACTCAAAATACGGGGAATTCCGGAACAATCTGAGGTGCTTCAGATGCTGGTGACCCTCAGAGAACTGAGCCTCTCGTGGCAGAAGTGTTGGAATTTTGTCACTTTTTCCTTGGCTTAGTGGGTTCCATAATGGGAAATTTGGCAGCTTGAACGTGCCAGGAACTGAAAGGGTTTTGTTGTGCAGCTGTGGAGGGTCAGGAAAGCGTCAGCAGTTCCGTGGAATACTGTCCTTTCTCCCTTGGTCACGGAATGTTTTACAGGAGAGCTGGAAATTTTGGGATCATCTGCTTTAGGAATTTCTCCCATGGGCCACATCCGTGGGGGGTTTTGCCATGAGTGCAGACATTAAGAGGAAGCGATTTGGGATCATTTAGGTTGGAAAAACCCTTGAACATCAAATCCAACCATTCCCAGTACTGCCAGAGCCACCACGGATCCAAGTACCCCCAAATCCACATGGATTTAAATCCCTCCAGGAATGGGGAGTCTACCACTGATCCATGTTCCCCCAAATCCACATGGATTTAAATCCCCCCAGGAATGGGGAGTCCACCACGGGTCCATGTCCCCCCAAATCCACATGGATTTAAATCCCTCCAGGAATGGGGACTCCACCACTGATCCATGTTCCTCCCAAATCCACATGGATTTAAATCCCTCCAGGAATGGGGAGTCCACCATGGGTCCATGTTCCCCCAAATCCACATGGATTTAAATCCCTCCAGGGATGGGGACTCTACCACTGCCAGGGCTGGAAAACCCTTTCCATGAAGGAATTACTCCCAATATCCAACCTGAACCTCTGCAGCGGCTGGAAAATTACTCCCAATATCCAACCTGAACCTCTGCAGGTGTAGCTTGAGGCTTTTCCCTCTGGTTTTATTGCACTCCTTGAGGGAATATTGGAAGAAACATTGGAATGTGTTGCTCTTTGAGGATGGAAATAAAGATAAACGTGGTACAAAATCAACTTCCCACCTTCATATAAATCCGTCGGATAATTCTCGGTGTTGTGTTCTGAAAACAGCAAACCTGAGGTCACATCCTTCAAGGATCCTGGAGCTGAGTGACTTTAAAATGCCCATTTTCATCGTGCCAGGTGCCGAGCGCTGCTCCAGGCCGTGGGTGTTCCCAGGCTGCTCCAAAGGCACGGCAAAGGCACCCTGGAATCTGCATTTCTCGGTCACTGGGCCATTGTCTGCACCCCTGAATGCAGATCCTATCGTTAGGGTTTTAATTAGCCCGGCATTGACGGGGGAAGAGGGGGAAATGCAAATCGGGGAGGGAAAATGGAGCCGCGTTTTTGGAGGCTGTTAATGCATATAATTAAAGCACTGAGTGATTGTTCCTTCCCCGTGGAGTTGGAAGTGTCACTCAAGGCAGGAGCTTTCAAGTGCCACCAGCATTCAGGGCTATAAATAATCCGGCTGATGGAGATAAGGGCTGGAGTATGGAGAGTTCAGATAATGCTCATCTTATTCAGAATATGAATTTAATCGTCTCTTTCACGGCGGGGGAGTGGAGCGAAGGAACCGATTCAAGGATCCGGTTGAGGGGCACGCTCCGTCTCCGATGGCGAGGCCGTTCTGCTCGTTCAACAATAGATTTTGGTGACCTTTACTCCGAACAAATCCCGACGATTTAGTAAATTGCTTCCAAAAATTGCTGCTTTGATCCCATAACCGGTATGTCCTGCAGCAGTTGGACACCTGGAGAGCGAGGAGATGAAAGGTGGCAAGTGGATCTTTGGGCTGTGACAAGTGGAATCCCATGAAATGGTATTATTCTTCTCCTTTCGGAGAGCTGCAGCTTTTGGGGTGTTTTTGGAGCAGGTTTCTCATTCATTCCGTGCTGAGCGTGGTCAGGAAAATCCGATTAAAACCTCCAGGTGGGATCTTTGAATGCTCAGACCTTTCCCATGGGTCACTCCAGGGTTTTCTCATTTAAAAGGTTTTTGCAAGAGCACAGGAAGGGGAAATATTGACATTCAGGGCGTCGTCTCCTGATTCCATCTCCTGTTACCTCCTTGGAATGAGGTGATCTTTCCCAAACCAAACCATTCCATGGTTCTCGGATTATATTCTGATCTCACGGAGGTTGACTTTTGGTTTCCTGTAATCCCAATTTCCTTGGACAACAATTGCAAAGTCACCGAAAGCTTTTGATGGGAGTTGAAAAAAGGATTCCGTGCTTATTATTTACTGGGAAAAAATCCTCAGGTTTTCTCTAATATCCCATAAATTGAGCAGCATTAGGGGAAATGGGATTTTAAGGTATGAAAAAGTCCCTATGAACCTCCAGGTTTGAGTTTGAGCTGATCAGAGCTGACCTTTTCTGTACTTTAATGATGATCAAATTGCTGCAATAACCTCTCACATCCTGCCCATTGGCCACACCCCCAAATTTAAATTTCCCTTCAGCATCGATCTTAATTATCTAAAACTTCAAGGAGGGTTGGTTTAGCAGCTTTGGGGTTGGCAGTGCTTCCATTTGGAATGTTCTACGTCCTCCAGGGATTCAGAAATTTGGGAATACGTCAGGATCTGCTCTCCCTGGGTCATCTTTAACCTCTCCCTCCGGAGCAGACGTGGATTAGCCCTGACTCAGCCTGGAGCTGATGGAAAACCTCCAGAGCTGCTATGGATGGTGGCCTCTGGAACAAATATTTTAGGGATTCAATTTGTCTTGGCAGCAAACAGCTCTGGAAGGGTTTTATCAGCCCAAGACACCTTTTAAGGTGTCTAATTAAAATAAAACCCACAAGAAAAGGCTACAATTCCTCCTAAAGCTGGGCACGTGTTGGCATTTTCTACTTCCTTTGTTTCATGAGAGACTTAATCAGAGTCTGTTTGTGAGTGGGGAAAGGTTAAGCTTTTAAATGTTGGGATTTACAGGGACCGTTGGAAAAAGGGGCTGGGGAAGAAAGGCGCCGCCGCCGCTCCGTTATCTCGTTTGAAATTAATTACTTGGGCAATCAGCTCAGGAGGATTTTGAGGAAGAGCCTGAGGAATTAGCAGGGAAATCTGTGGGTTTGGAAAGGCCGGTGGGCAGCGGAGTTATCAGCTGGGTTCGTGCTCTGACGTCAGAGGTGTGGAGGGGGTGAAGGGACAGGATTCGGGGTGGGGTCAGCGCCCTCCCCTCGTGACCTTGCCTTTGCTGCTGCATTTAACCTCAGCCTCAGGGCTGCCCCTGCCTTCCATCCACAGTGGAAAAAAACCGGGAATGTGGGTGAATCATTCCCGCGTCTGCCCTCGGGATCGGTGGAGAATGATAATCCAGAGCCTTTTCTCCTGGCTGGAGAGGTTTATTCACCACGTTCCTCACCCGAGTGCCTCGCCTGCCTCGGTGCCGCTCGGCCGGGACGCTCACCCCACACGCATCTCCTCGTTCCTTCTCCACATTTCCCATTAACTGCCCACAAAAGGTGGAATTCAGCCCGTTTTGGGTTGGCTGAGGACAGCAGGAACGTTTTCCCAGCCCTGCTCTACCTCGTGTGGCTCTGGATCAGCTCTGACAGGAGTGCAGGGAGTCGGGTTTTCCTCTCTCTTTGCATCCGGAGCATCGGGTGCTCGCTCAGAAGAAGTTGATTGATCCATAAATCCAACAGAACCCTTGGAGCTGTCCCTGGATCCCTGGAAGTGCCCAAGGCCAGGTTGGACGGGGCTTGGAGCAGCCTGGGATAGTGGCAGGTGTCGGGGTTGGAATGGGATGAGCTTTGAGATCCCTTCCCACCCAAACCAGTGATTCCACGTCTTTATCCTTGCTCCAGACCTTGTTTCATCTCCTGAACTGACTCCAGGCTGTGTGTGAGCGGCTCTGGAGGCTGAGCTGCCTGGAAAACCGCTTCCATTGTCCACCTGTGTTTCCCTGGAGCTGCCCAGCAGCGTGGATGTGCCGGGCTGGATCCAGCCCTGGTTTAGGCAAGGAATCAGCCAGAAAAAACCTGGATTGTTGCAATCACTGACCTTCTTTCCATCCTGGTGCTGGATCCTGGTGCCTTGGAGCCGAGCAGATCCATTTTGGGGGTTTTATCCTGGAGAAATTTGGGGTTGGGAAGCACAGGGAGCAAACACAGCTTCTGGGAGAGCTGGGAATGTCCAGCTGGAGAAGGGAAGGATCCAGGGGATCCTTGGAGCGCCTTCCCACGCCTAAAGGGGTTCCCGGAGAGCTGGG
>NW_008237408.1:1765699-1779588 GCF_000691975.1 Corvus brachyrhynchos
CTGGAGGGACAGGACACAGGGAATGGCTTCCCAGTGGGAAAGGGGAGCTTGGGGTGGGATCTTGGGAAGAAATTCCCAGCTGGGAGGGTGGGGAGGGGCTGGGCTGGAATTCCCAGAGAATCCCTGGATCCCTGGCAGTGTCCAAGGAAAGGCTGGAGCACCCTGGGATCGTGGGAGGTGCCGGGGTTGGAACGGGATGGAATTGAAGCTCCATGGATCCCGCCCACAGCATTCCATGATTCCATGAGAATGTGTGAAGCACCTCAGCAAAGCCCTGGGCCAGCAACTGGTGGGGCCACAGCAGCCATGAACTCACCTCATCCAGCTGGGAATTTTTATTCCCATGGGAATACCCCACTGGAGAGGGATCAGGCCCTGGATATCAAGTGAGCAATCCAGGAATAAATCCAGGGTCTAAGCCAGGATCAGATCTGGTACCACTTCAACCAGTGGTTGAAGTGAAGCAAGTTCGGTGCTTGCTCGGTGCAGGGTGCCTTGCCTGCCTCCTGATTTTATTTCCCCTTTGTTGGAATGATTTGATTTTAATTCTCATTCCCAACATTTAATCGGGGAAAAAACTACCCCGGCTGCTCCACGCGGGATTCAGGCAGGGAAATCAGAGCCACGGCTCCGTCCTCCCGTTCCCTTCCGAGGGCTGGCTCAGAGCGGAGCACAGGTCTGGTTTTCTCCATCGCTGCTCAGATGCCGTGTCCCAGACGCGCCGTTGATGGATCAGTCTCCGACTGCGGCTGCCGCGATGGAGGATAAGCACGCTCATCCCTATTGTTCTAATTCCGAGTGGAATTAGACAAGAAATGGGACGAGAAATGCTGCAATACCCATTGAATTCTCGCTGAAAAATAGAAGGAAAGCACAGATCAGACTCGCTCTGATGTCGTGGGGATTTGTCCTTCCTCCTCTTCAAACCCAGGACAGACTCTTTCCGTGTCTGAAATGAAATAAGCGGATAAATCCTCCCGACTCCAGTGATTCCTGCACCGTATTCACCCCTGCCTGCTGCAAACACGAGGAGGTTTTGGGAAACGAGTTCTGCCGGGACACCCAACCCCAGGGAATGTTGGATTTGCCCTTTTTTTTTGGACTCTTTTTGGTCTGATTCATTCTTTTCCCTCCTTTTTTTTTTTTTGGGCAGGAATTTTTCGAGAACCCCGCGTTCCGCCCCGACGGGATGAAGCTCTACCCCACGCTGGTGATCCGCGGCACCGGGCTCTACGAGCTCTGGAAAACTGGGAGATACAAGAGTTACTCCCCCAGCACCCTGGTGGATCTGGTGGCCAGGATCCTGGCCCTGGTGCCGCCGTGGACACGCGTGTACCGCGTCCAGAGGTGATTTTCCCGCCCGGAATGATCCCTTCCCTGCTGCGGGAGAGATTCGTGCTTTACTTACAGCCCAGTCTGCCTCGGGCCTTTCTTATCTCCCAGCCTTAATTATTAATTAACCAAAGATCAGATGGGTCCCGTGAGGGATAATGGGATGGATCCCATGGGGGATAATGGGATGGATCCCGTGAGGGATAATGGGATGGATCCCAGGATGGATAATGGGATGGATCCCATGGGGGATAATGGGATGGATCCCATGAGGGGTAATGGGATGGATCCTGTGAGGGATAATGGGATGGATCCCATGATGGATCATTAATTGGGTGCATCCCATTATGGATCATTAATTGGGTGCATCCCAGGATGGATCATTAATTAGGTGGATCCCAGGGTGGATCATTAATTGGGTGCATCGCAGGATGGATCATTAATTGGCTGGATCCCATGATCATTAATTGGGTGCATCCCAGGATGGATCATTAATTAGGTGGATCCCAGGATGGATCATTAATTGGGTGCATCCCAGGATGGATCATTAATTGGATGCATCGCAGGATGGATCATTAATTGGGTGGATCCCATGATCATTAATTGGGTGCATCCCAGGATGGATCATTAATTGGGTGGATCCCAGGATGGATCATTAATTGGGTGCATCCCACAGTGGATCATTAATTGGGTGCATCCCATTATGGATCATTAATTGGGTGGATCCCAGGATGGATCATTAATTGGGTGGATCTCAGGATGGATCATTAATTAGGTGGATCCCAGGATGGATCACTAATTCCCTCTTGGCTCTGGGGGAGTATGGATCATTAATTGGGTGGATCCCATTATGGATCATTAATTGGGTGGATCTCAGGATGGATCATTAATTAGGTGGATCCCAGGATGGATCACTAATTCCCTCTTGGCTCTGGGGGAGTTCCCTGGCGTGGTTGCAGGAGCTCCGTGTGATTTTTTGGATTCCTTCCTTTCCCCGTGGGCGCTGCGGGGTTTCCATGGATGTGTTGGTGGTTCCGTGATTTCCAGGAGAAGGAAGGAAATGGGGATTCAGGGATAAAAGCGGAGTTCCAAAATCAGTTTAAAAATTCATCTTGCTCAAAATTGCGTTGATTTAGAAGGACACAGAAAGGAAAAGGGTATTCCAGGACATTCCCAACCCTGCAGGGCTGGGAAGCAGCACCGGAACAGAGGATTCACCAGCTGGAAGCGGGAATGAGAGATGGGATGAGAGGGAATCCTGGGAAGTTTGGCATTGGGAATGAGAGATGGGATGAGAGGGAATCCTGGCAAGTTTGGTATTGGAAATGAGAGATGGGATGAGAGGGAATCCAGGGAAGTTTGAAATCAGGAATGAGAGGGAGTCCAGGGATGTTTGGCATCGGGAACAAGAGATGGGATGAGAGGGAATCCTGGCAAGTTTGAGATCGAGATCTGGAATGAGAGGGAATCGATAGAAGTTTGGCATTGGGAATGAGAGATGGGATGAGAGGGAATCCCAGGAAGTTTGAAATCAGGAATGAGAGATGAGATGAGAAGGAATCCAGGGAAGTTTGAAATTGGGAATGAGAGGGAATCCAGGGAAGTTTGCCCAAACTCAGAGGGATTTTGCTGTAAATCAGGAGGCGTGAAAAAGTCCTAAATGTCTTGGTCCGGAATATGAACGCATCCATGAGAAGCATTTTTTTCAGGATAATTCCTTTTAGAGCTGGAAGTGTCGATGCTACAGCCTGGTAAATCCTGGGATAATCCCTCTCTTCAGGAAGACAACTTGGAATTATGAGCAGAGCAGCAGCGGTCCCTGTCTGGAAGGAGAGATGTGGACATAAATGGAAATCTGGGAGGGGAGGGAAATCCCAGGGTCTTGGAATCACGGAATGGGTCGGCTTGGAAAGGACCCTCAAGCTCATTTCATTCCACGCCCTGAGCCTTTTTAAGGAATAACCTTTTAAGGAACAGGAGCCTTGATTGGAAAACAGGAAAACTGATAAGAAAACAAGAAAACCAGGAGGAGCCTCGCATGGAATGGGGCAGGAAATCCAGGAATTTTCGGTCAGGACTGGGATTCCAGAGTAGCTTCCCGCTGTCCTCGCCATGTCCCATTTCTTCGTGGTGCCATTTTTTGGGATCTAAATCCAGCAGGTTTATTCTCTAGGATGGCAGGAATTCCCAGCCCAGCAGGTCTTTTCCCAAGGAATCCAGGCCTGGAAAAGGCTTTGCTGGTGCTGATTTGCCTCCATCCAGTTGTGACGTTCCCATTTTCCCGCTGCCTGGAACTTTTCCATGGAAATTTCGGATTTTTACCTCTCCAGTGCAAAGCCCTGAAGTTCTTACTCAGCTCCAAATCGCCTTTGTGTGAGTTGGGAGTAACGGACAAAGCCAAGATTCCCAAATCATGGAATCGTGGGTATCCCAATATCCCATCCTAAATCATCCACAGGCTGTGCCCAGCACGGATTCGAGGAGCAGCTTTGAGCTGAGAGCGGGTTTAGAGTCAAAATTAGGATTAAATATCAGGAGGGAATTCCCAGCTGGGCTGGAATTCCCAGGGAAGCTGTGGCTGCCCCCAGATCCCTGGGAGCATCCAAGGAAAGGCTGTGGAGCAGCCTGGGATCATCAGGGGAGGTGCCGGGCTTGGAATGGGATGGGATTGAAACTCCATGAATCCCACCCAAAGCATTCCTGGATTCCATGATCCCAAGCTCTGAGAGCCAGTCTTTGGGATCCTTGTTCCCTGGGACCGGATTTGGAGGAAAATCCAGGAGCTCCCTGCGTTTGTGTCCGTGCCCAGCCCAAAACAATCGGGATAAGGAGTGGGCTGAGCGTGAGAGAGGCACCACTGATAAAAGCCCGTGAGGAACCTTCCAGCTCCAGGAAATCCGGTGAAACGGTGTGGAAAAGGTGGAATCGCCGTCCCTGGAATCGTTTAAAATCCTCTCCAACCTCAGTAATTCCAGGATTCTGTGGAATTCAGGTTTTCTTTTAAGAACTGAGCTGCCAATGAGTGATTGGAGGTGGTTTCTCCCAGGGTGATCCGTAATCCTGTATTTATCCCGAATATTTGGGATCCTCCTCATCCCCGCGGGAGTACGGAAAACGGCAGGAGGAGCGTTGCACGCCCGCAGGGTTTGGCTTTTCCTTGGATTTTGGTGGTTTCTATGGATTTTCCCGGCGCTCTGACCAGGGGGAGGTGGAGGGGGAGGACATAAAATCTCCTCGGAATGGGGCAGAGCTGAGAGCCAGATCCAGACTTTCCCCGGGAGCTTCCATCAGCTGCTCCACCGGAGATCCAAGGAATGCAAATGTTGGGAAAAGAGGAAGTGAAGCAAAGCTGGCTGGAGCTGCCGGCGAATCGCGCGTTGATTTTAACGAGGTCGGGATTTAACCCCCTTTGTTCTGAATTAATTTCACATTCTAACACCTCCTCAATCCCCAGGACAGCGTTGTCCCGTGGCTGGAGTTGCTCCGGATTCTCCCGACAATCCAAAGTGGCCGTGGAAAACCCATTCCCGCCTTTTTCTCTCCTCCAAAATCTCCTTTTTCCCGTTGCCGTTTCAATTTCCTTCGCTCCCCAGCAGGTGCGTGAGGGGCTCGGGGTTGTAATCCACCTTTTATTGGCGGGATTTCAGTCGCTTTTCCCTGGATTTAGCTAAAAGCCTGGGACTGGAGCGTGGCGGGGTTTTCTATCTGTGTTCCTGGAGGGAAAATCCACACATCCCGGCACGATCGGAGCTGCTCCGTGATTGTTATTCCCTGGATTATCCCTGTGGATCCGAGCGTCCTCCAGGCACCGCGCGAAGTGCTCCTTTCCCCCCTCCCCCAATTGCGGCTCTTGGGAGGGAGTTTTGTTGCCTCTGCAGGGTCTCATTTATCCAGAGAAATCCCTGGATAAAGGATCTAGTGAAGGAATTGGGTTTTCCTTGGGAGTTCTGGGCAAACCACGAGGAATTACCCACAGATCCTGTGGATTTGTAGGGGAAAGACGAAGGGAATGGCTTCCCCAGGGGTAGATGGGATATTGGGAAGGAATTCCTGGCTGGGAGGGTGGGCATGGATTCCCCATCCCTGGAATTGTCCAAGGAAGGGTTGGATGGCGGGAAGGTGTCGGGGTTGGAATGGGATGGGATTTAAGGTCCTTTCGAAGAAAAATCCTTTCCTTGCCCCTTCCCAGAGTCCCTGCAAGGCTGGAGCAGCACAAGGATCAGCTTCAGGATCCTTCAGTTCCTGAATCTTTGTCCAGCTCCTGCCAATCCCAGGAATTGTTAATGGGGGCGGAAGGAAAACCTGCTAGGAGCTGGCTGGATCCAGGAATTCATTCCACAGAGGTCATCCGGCACCGGCTGGAGGGGGATGGAAAATCAGCGTGGGTGAATTAATGAATTAATGAATTAATTACAGCCCCAATTCCCTGAGCGCCCCAAGCTCTGGATGGGATTTTGGGATATTCAGGTCTTGGTGCAGCTGAGGAAAAGGAGGAGAACTCATCCAAGGAACGTTTGGGACCGAGTTGAGTCTTTCCTGTCTCTCATTTCCCTGGAGATCTGAGGGGTTTTGGATAAACAGGTGG
The DNA here is from genome assembly GCF_000691975.1 of Corvus brachyrhynchos. Classification (NCBI taxonomy): domain Eukaryota; kingdom Metazoa; phylum Chordata; class Aves; order Passeriformes; family Corvidae; genus Corvus; species Corvus brachyrhynchos. The sequence continues at coordinate 1,771,617 of NW_008237408.1, forward strand.
AGTTGTATCGGGATGGAGCGGGATGAGCCAACATTCCAAGAAGGATCCTGGTTTCCTCATCTCTCTGGGATAATCTGGAAGCCACTGGAGAGGCCAAATGTGCTTCCAGATTCCCTTTTAGCTCCTTCCTCGGAGATCTTCAGCTTCCTGCCATCCTCAGGCTGGGATTCACATTCCCATGGGAATGGCCTGGAATTCCCAGCAGGATTTTGCTGCACTGAACTTTCCCGCTTTTCAGGGAAATATCAAAATCCCAACATGGAGAAGTTGTAATTCCGGTGGCTTTTCCCTGAATCCAGAGTGATTCCCAATTTCTGGGCTGTGATTCCCAATTTCTTGGCTCCAGCAGCAGATGCTGTGAAGAACATCTGGATGATCCCGGGTTTTTTTTCCCCAGGTTCCCAAGTGAAGAACCAAGAAAAAAAAGGAAAACTCATTTTTTTAGGATTGTTAAAGGTTGGAATTCAGGTTTTTTACTGAAATCTGTGGTTCTTCCTTTCATTTCTCTGCTTTTCCCTTCCTTTTCCCCCGTTTGTTGTTGTGTTTCATTCCTCATCCAACCAAATCCTTGAAACCAGAGGAATTCCGTGGATTTGGGAATTCAGCTGTTTGGGAATTCGGCTGGGGTGACCCTCATGATGCTTTTTGGTGAATTCCCAGCGAATTGAGGTGTTTGAAGCTTTGGAATTTCCTCTCCGTGCAGGGATATTCCGATGCCGCTGGTCAGCTCCGGAGTGGAGCACGGGAATCTGCGGGAGCTCGCCCTGGCCAGGATGAAGGATCTTGGGACACAGGTAAAGAGAAGGAATCCTAATTTAAATTAGCAAATGAAATATTTTAGAAATCATTTCTATTCTATTGATTCAGAATGGGAATTTTAATAATAATTTTTTTAAATTAATAATTAGGAAAAATTACCGAGTAAAATGTTGTAGAAATCATTTCTGTTCTATTTATTTAGCATAAAATAGAATAAAAATTTTAATAATCATTTTTAGAAATTAATTCAGAAAAATTATTGAATAAAATGTTTTAGAAATCATTTGTGTTCTATTTCTTTAGAATAAATTACAATAAAATTTTAAATAATTTTTTAAAATTAATAATTAGGAAAAATTACTGAATAAAATACTATAGAATTCATTTCTATTCTATTTAATTAGAATATAATATAAAAATTTTAATTAAAAATGTAATTAATAATTAAGGAAAATTATCCAATAAAATGTTTTAGAAATAATTTCTATTTCTTTAGGATACAATATAATAAACATTTTAATAATAATTTTTAGAAATTAATTAAGAAAAATTATCAAATAAAATATTTTAGTAGTAATTTTTATTCTGTTTATTTACAATAAAAGGCAATAAAATTTTTAATAATAATTTTTTAAAATTAGTAATAAAGAAAAAAAATCTAATAAAATATTTTAGAATTCATTTCTATTGATTCTGAATAAAATTTTAATAATAATTTTTAGAAATTAATAAGAAAAATTATCTAATAAAGTATTTTAGAAATAATTTCTATTTATTTCAAATAAAATATAATAAAATATTTAATAAAAAAATTTGAAATAAATAATTAAGAATTATCGAATAAAATATTTTAGAAATAATTTCCATTCAATTGATTCAGAATAAAAATTTTAATTTTTTAAATTTAATTTTTTAAATTAATAATTAGGAAAAATTATCAAATAAAATGTTTTAGAAATAATTTATATTTATTTAGAATAAAATATAATAAAATTTTTAATAATAAGTTTTAGAAATTAATTAAGAAAAACTATCAAATATTTTAGTAGTAATTTTTATTCTGTTTATTTGCTATAAAACACAATAAAATTTTAATAATTAAAAAAATATATAATTAAGAAAAATTTTCTAATAAAATGTTTTAGAAATCCTTTGTATTCTATTTATTTAGAATAAAATATAATTAAAATTTTAATAATAATTTTTAGAAATTAATAATTAAGAAAATTTATCAAATAAAATATTTTAGAATTCATTTCTATTCTATTGATTCAGAATAAAATTTTTAATAATAATCTTTATAAATTAATAATTAAGAAAAATTATCGAATAAAATGTTTTAGAAATCATTTTGTGTTCTATTTATTTAGAATAAAATACAATAAAAATTTTAATAATAATTTTTTGAATTAATAATTAAGAAAAATTATCAAATATTTTAGAAATCATTTCTATTCTATTTATTTAAAATAAAATATAATTAAAATTTTAATAAGATCTTTTAGAAATTAGTAATTTAGAAAAAATATCCGATAAAATGTTTTAGAAAGAATTTCTATTTATTTACAATAAAATGCAATAAAATTTTTAATAATAATTTTAACAAATTAATAATTAAGAAAAATCCCCCCAAGTCAGGCGAAACGAAGTCACGATGAGAACAAAAATCGCTGCTGAACTCAATCTTCCAAAGGCTTCAAAAAACCCCAAACCACCCCAAATTCACGACTAAAAAGCACTTGAATGATCCTTAGGAAAAGCTGCTTTGGTTTGGGTGAATTTCGCTTCAGCTCCTCCTGGAATGTGGCCGGAGAAATCCCATTTTTTGGAGCAGGAAATCAGCGGGAAAAGGGGGGCAGAATTCCTTTGGAAATCCTCCTGCTTTGTCTTTCCCACGCATTTTCCTGGGGGAACAATCGGAGAAAAACTCTCAAATCTGAGCCCAAAAAGTTTAAAAAAAAACCCAGAAAATCCCTGGGAGAGAAATTCCAGCAGAAGCAAAGGAGGCTGGAGCCTCGGGGGGCTTTTCCAGAGGGGAAATGGAACACGAACGGGACGGAGAGGAGGCAGGGACGAGCTCAGGTGTGGAGCCCCTGGAATGTTGGGGCATTCCCGATGTCCCTGGATCTCCCCGAGGCCGCTGCTGCCTCCTGGATCCTCCCTCCCAAACCTCGCCGGCCGCAGCTCGCGGCTTTGCCGAGGAAAGTTGCGCCCAAAGTTTTGGCTTTTTGGGGATGTCCAACTTCCCGGGGAAAGCCCGCTGCGAATCCCGGCTTTCTTGGGAATATTGGATTTGGTGGGGTTGTCCAAGGAAGCTGCGGCTGCTCCCGGATCCCTGGCAGTGTCCAAGGAAAGGCTGGAGCAGCCTGGGATCATCAGGGGAGGTGCCGGCCTTGGAATGGGATGGGATTGAAGCTGCGTGGATCCCAGCCAAAGCATTCCGGGATTGTGGGATCCAGGAGGCTCCGAATCCATGGCCAGGGGTTTTTCTGGAAGTCGGGGATGGGAAAGGGAAGGGAGAGCCTTCCTGGAGTGCCGAGATTCCCAGGGAAGGGCCTGGAGGCCGGAATTCCTTCCCGCAGAGGAGTCGGGATGGGGCTGGATCCAATGGCAGGCTGGGAGAGGCTGGAATGGAGGGATTTCCCTGGGAAAGGGGAGCTCGGGCTGGGATCTTGGGAAGGAATTCCCGGCTGCGCTGGAATTCCCAGGGAATGCCCGGATCCCTGGCAGTGCCCAAGGAAAGGCTGGAGCAGCCTGGGATCATGGGAGGTGCCAGGGATGGAATTGGATGGGATTGAAGCTCCGTGGATGTTGGATCAGCATCGGCTTCACTTTGGGATATTTGGGATTTCTGGAATGGTTTTCCTTGAAAAGCAAGAAAAGGGTGGCCGAGATCCCAAACCTTTTTGTTCAAGGGTTTTCCCACTGTTCCACCTTCCCAGTGCCAAAGTTCTTTTTCCCTGGATTTTGCCTTTCCCTCCAGGCCCTGCCGGCTGGGAATTTTTCCTCAGGATCCACTCAGGGATTGATTTTTCCCAGCTTTCCACTCAGCATTCCAACCTCTCTTCGAGGCAGATCAGGGACGGCCCAATGAGCAATTTTCCCTTTGCCGCCTTCCCATTGGGAATCCGCCCCTGCAGCTTTTCCACAGAATCTGAAACCCAGGAATTCCCTGGAATTTTTCATGCTCAGAGCTTGACCTTCTCCCCCCGCTCTCATTCCCTTTTCCCAGTGCCGCGACGTGAGGACGAGGGAGGTCGGAATTCAGGAAATCCACCACAGAGTGAGGCCGTACCAGGTAAGAAATTCCCTGGTTTTAATTCCCTGGAGCTTTTCCTGAGGAAATTCAGCGTTCGAGAAAACCACGCTGGCTTTGGGGTGTTTGCACTTCCATAAAATATCCTCCTTCCCCTTTGGTTTTATTCCTATTAAAACCCGGATTTGGGAATTCCGATAACGCCCTGTGTCCATTGGGAATAAGAATGGCGAATTTGGAGCTTTTTTTGGGATGAATTCCCATGGTTTTTGGGCAAACAAAATACGTTTGAATACATATTTTTATGGGAATGCGTTCATTTAGCGCGCACGTGGTGGTTCCCATTCCTAAAATCCTGAAATATTCCATAAAAAGATGGCTGGGCTCATGGGAGAGAGGGGGAAATGTTCGCTGCTGGACTCGGAAGCATCCAATTCAGGAAATTCCCAGAATCCTGGGAATATCCGTCTCCTGGGAATATCCTCTTCCTGTTCCTTTGCCGACGTTAAGGAAGGACCGAAACAATTCTGGGTTTTGCCCTTCCAAGCAGGAATTGTTTGGGAAAAAGTGGGATTGGGGAGCCGCTTCCAAACCCCTCTCCTGGATCCCGCTTCCCAAACTGAGCCACAAATCCGGGATTGGGAAGTGGCAGCACCCAGAAATTCCTAAAGTTCCTCTCCTGCCATGGAATTCCACTGATTCCTCAGGCTCCAAGGAGTTTGGTTCCAGAGTTTAGTGGAGTGAATATTCCTGGAAGATTTTTCCCTTTGCCAACCAGAGATTCCAGGGAATTTTATTCTCCTTTTCTCCTCCGTTATGAGAAGCCAGATGAGTGCAATACTCCCCATTTGTTTGGAAATGCACAAAAATCCCAAAAAATCCTGTTCTTCCCAGATTTCTGCAGGAACTGAGGCTGCCCAGACTCCCAGGCCGGTCACATCCCGGAATCTGATCCCAAATTTCTGTTGGAGGCAGCTGTAATCTGATTTAAATTGTAAATCTGGGGAGGGCAGCCGTCAGCGAATCGCTCATCCCAGGCTTTTCCAAGCGGAAAATTCCCTTTGTTCTGCTCCGGAGGGTGAGTGGCAGCGGGATGGAGTCGGAGCAGCAGAAATCCCGGGAAAACCGGAGCGTTCTCCATGTGCTGGAGGCCGATGACAACGAGATCCCCCCGATAAGGATCCAGGAGAGCGGAAGGTGTCCCTGCTGGAATGGGATGGGATTTAGGGTCTCTTCCCACCCAAACCAACCTGGGATTCCATGATGATCCCGTGAGTGGCCCTGGGGCTGGAACGGGGCCAGGGGGTGATTCCGGGCGGATTTTCCCACACTTAAAGTAGAATCCCAAAAGGAAAAGGCTTTGGGAATCCCGTGAGTCCCTGAAAACCCTTCAGGGGGATCAGTGTGTCCCGGGATCCTCCGTGCCCAGGGAAGTGGGAAGAACAAAACCCTCGGGCAGCTCAGAGCTTGTGATGCTCTAAAAATGCCTCAGCGTGAAGATTCCTGGTGAAAATTCCCGGTTTTCCTGCTGCAGCTCTGAATGCAAGCGGCTTTTGGATGGGGTGTGGGCAGAATGTGGAATCTGCTCATGGAATCAGGGAATGCCAGGATGGGTTTGGGTGGGAAGGGACCTTCAATCCCATCCTATTCCAACCCCAACCCCTCCCCTGATGATCCCAGCGTGCTCCGAGCTTTCCCTGGACACTGCCAGGGATCTGGGAATTCCCTGGGAATTCCAGCGCAGCCAGGAATTCCTTCCCAAGATCCCAGCCCGAGCTCCCCTTTCCCAGGGAAATCCCTCCATTCCCGCCTCTCCCAGCCTGCCATTGGATCCAGCCCCATCCCGACTCCTCTGCAGGAAGGAATTCCGGCCTCCAGGCCCTTCCCTGGGAATCTCGGCACTCCAGGAAGGCTCTCCCTTCCCTTTCCCATCCCCGACTTCCCGAAAAACCCCTGGCCATGGATTCGGAGCCTCCTGGATCCCACAATCCCGGAATGCTTTGGCTGGGATCCACGCAGCTTCAATCCCATCCCATTCCAAGGCCGGCACCTCCCCCGATGATCCCAGGCTGCTCCAGCCTTTCCTTGGGCACTGCCAGGGATGGAACAATCCAAGGATTTGCTTCAGAAGCGCAGCCCTGCTCCCTGCTCAGAGCATACCACAGGAACACCGGGAGACATCCCATAATTTCAGGAATCCCAAGATGATGGTGCGGGATGGATCCCCCTGGATTGGGAGGCCAGGGCAGGACTGGATTCCCCATTCCTGGAGGGATCGAAATCCCTGTGGATCAGGGTGGTGTGGCCAGTGCTGAGGGTGGTTGGATTCCTTGATTTCCCAGGATTTTCCAACCCAAACAATCACAATCCCACAAAGACCTCGCGGTTCTCCCTGGAAATCCTCCAACAGCCCCAAATCCATGAATTAAGGATTTGGTGATGGAAAAGCCACCCTGGGAGGTGTCACCTCTGCTCCGCTCCTGTCACAGCCTGGGTGAATTCCCAATAAATCCCGTCCTGGCTTGCAGGAAGGGTCATTCCCACCCCAAAATGTTGGGATGAGCTCCTGGGGTGCGACCCCAGCAGATGTTCCAGGAGCTGATCCATGGAAAACCAAACCATGGGAGAGGTTTAAAATTCCCTAAAGCTGAGTTTCGTTTGTTAGGACAAGACTTAAAGTTTGGGTTTAATATTAAACTCTGCTCCATGGAGAATTCCAAAAGGAAAGGTCGAAGAATTCCCAGTTTCTCCCCAAAAATGGAATAAGCAGAAAACACGGCTCCAGCAGGGATTTCCCTGGAAGGGTGGCAAGGCTCTGGAATGGAATTCCCAGAGAAGCTCTGGATCTCTGGAAGTGTCCAAGGCCAGGTGGGAACAACCTGGGATGGGATGGGATTTCAGGTCCCTTCCCAGCCAAACCATTCCAGGGTTTGGTGCCGGAGGGAACCATGGGGGATCCCAGCGCTGGCATTCCCACCCGGAATCACGCGGCCTTGAGGGAAGCTCTTCCCGTTCGCTCTGAGGAATATTTACGGATCCATGCATCAGCTTTGATCTCCTCCACACATTTTCCCTTTTCCCCTCCTTTTCCTCCTCATCCATTCCCCTCCTGGATCAGGTGGAGTTAATCCAGAGGGATTATGAGGCCAGTTCCAGATTCCCACCCGGAATCACGCAGCCTTGAGGGAAGCTCTTCCCATTCGCTCTGAGGAATATTTACGGATCCATGGAATCGGCTTCGATCTCCTCCGCACATTTTCCCTTTTCCCCTCCTTTTCCTCACGATCCGTCCCCGTCTCCGGTTCCAGGTGGAGTTAATCCGGAGGGATTACGTGGCCAACGGGGGCTGGGAGACCTTCCTGTCCTACGAGGATCCCGAGCAGGACATCCTGGTGGGGCTCCTGCGCCTGCGGAAGTGCTCCCCGGAATCTTTCCGCCCGGAGCTCAAGGGCGGCGTCTCCATCGTCCGGGAATTGCACGTCTACGGCAGCGTGGTGCCGGTCAGCAGCCGGGATCCCTCCAAATTCCAGCACCAGGTATTCCAGACATTCCCCAATTTCCCCTCTCTTTTTGCCCCTTCATTCCCTCTCTCCCCAAAAATTGGGAATTTTATTTCGTGGCTGATGCCCCTCTGTTGTCCTGAGTTATGGTAGATCCAGGATGGAATTGGAGCTCCTTCTGGCTGGAATTGTGTTGCTCCCAAGATTTTTTCCAATGGCATCACGTTCCAGCGATTCCAGCAGCTCTGAGATCTTCAAAAGTTCCTTGTCTGGATGCTCCTGGTGCTGCTTCCTTCCAACGGGAGCTGCTGGCTAATTTGCCTTTGGATTTCCTTCCTTAATTAATTCCTGCTCGATGGAGGAATTCCGCTTCTGGAATCTGCAGTAATTCCCTCTGGGAAGGGGACGTTGGATTTGGTGCCGCCCAGCTTTCTTCCAAAGGCACATTTGTGGGATG
>NW_008237408.1:1779607-1782303 GCF_000691975.1 Corvus brachyrhynchos
CCCGCCGATGATCCCAGGCTGCTCCAGCCTTTCCCTGGACACTGCCAGGGATCCGGGCATTCCCTGGGAATTCCAGCGCAGCCGGGAATGCCTTCCCAAGATCCCAGCCCGAGCTCCCCTTTCCCAGGGAAATCCCTCCATTCCCGCCTCTCCCAGCCTGCCATTGGATCCAGCCCCATCCCGACTCCTCTGCGGGAAGGAATTCCGGCCTCCAGGCCCTTCCCTGGGAATCTCGGCACTCCAGGAAGGCTCTCCCTTCCCTTTCCCATCCCCGACTTCCAGAAAAACCCCTGGCCATGGATTCGGAGCCTCCTGGATCCCACAATCCCGGAATGCTTTGGCTGGCATCCACGCAGCTTCAATCCCATCCCATTCCAAGGCCGGCACCTCCCCCAATGATCCCAGGCTGCTCCAGCCTTTCCTTGGACACTGCCAGGGATCCGGGCATTCCCTGGGAATTCCAGCCCAGCCAGGAATTCCTTCCCCATATCCCGTCTGTGGATTTAACCCCATCCCTGCCATGGAGAACCAGTCAGACACAGGCAGTGCTGGTGAATAATTCCATGATGTGTAAAAAAATTCCCTGAGGAATTCATTGTTGATCTCAGCCCTTCCCAAACCTGCAATATCCAGCAACATTCCTGATCCCAGAATCATTCCTGTGCCGAAAACCCGGATCTTTCGGAACGCGCGCTCACGCTCTGACCTTGCTCATGCTTCCTATTTTGACAGAACTTCCCTTTTTTCTCCTGTTATCTCCCCGTTATTCCAGGGATTTGGAATGTTGCTGATGGAGGAGGCGGAAAGAATCGCCCGGGAGGAGCACGGGGCACGGAAAATCGCCGTCATTTCAGGTAGTTCCGCTTTATTCCTGGGAATTGGGGGGGTTTTTTTAGGATATTTTTATCTTAATCTGAAAACAACCCCAGTGCAGCCAATGCTGGGAACACTCCCAGGGCAGGCAGGATGCATCCGGAATTATCCCGGAGAAGGGAGCCGGGAGAAGCAGCTGCAGCCTTCCCTCCTTTCCCGTTTCTCTGGGCGTTGTGGCCGAGGGTGTCACCGGCTCCTGACCTTTGGGTGGGAATTCATGGGATTTAGGAGCTGCAGCAGCTGAAGGAAGCTTTTCCAGGTGGATGGAGCCATGGGATATCCGGGATCCAGCAATCCCTCTTGTGCCTGGGAGCCTTGGGAATGTGGCCATTCCCTGGGGAGCTGTTCCAGCGCCCCGGCAGCCTCTGGAATAGAACAATGCAATAGAAGTTCGATTTTGGGTGGGATGATGGGAAGAGAAGCTCTCGTTGCCGTAAGAATTTTAGGGAATTGAAGAGCAGAGCTGTATTCCAGAGCTTTTTTTTTTTTTTTTTGGGAAAACAACAAAAAAATCCATCATTTTCTGCTGCCCCGCCAAAAAAAAACCCAAAAAGCAGAAATCTGCAGCTTGGAACCAAGCTGCTGAACTGCTTCCATGTGTGTTTCCAGCTCTAAAATCCCGGGATCTTCGCGGATCATTGGCGAGGGTCACAGCGGGAATGGGGACAACGGCCAGGAGGAGCCGGATGCTCCGAGAGAATTTTCTGGATTCTCTTCACTTGTTGTTCCCAGGGAAGCCGTGGCTGCCCCCGGATCCCTGGGAGTGTCCAAGGAAAGCTTGGAACAACCTGGGATAGCGGGAAGTGTCAGGGTTGGAATGGGATGGGATTTGAGATCCCTTCCCACCCAAACCATCACAGAATTCCATGATTCTGTCTCCCAGTTGTTTCCCTATTCCTGCCGCTGTTCGGTGTCAGTCTGAACTGGGAATTCCACCCGGATTCCGCTTGTATCCCTGGAGTGCAAAGCACAATATTCTCCAATTTCTCCAAGATCCAGAGGTTTTCCAGCTGTTTCCTTGGAGATGCTGAATTCCAGTCCTCCCAGGGCTTTTATCTGGAATAAAAACGCAGCCAGGAGTTTTTTTTTCCTCTGTCGGAGGGCGGAATTTCAGGGTCTGAAGTGGATTTTTTAATTTGGGAGCCCATGCCAAAGTGACATTCCCGACAGAAAATGATTTTTCCGAAAGGAAAAACCCGGAATTTTAAGATAAGTGAGTGAATTTTCAGGCTCATCTCTGTTAAAAATCAGCAGAAATCCGCATTCCAAAGGCTTGGACAAGAGGATCTTGGAATGTTTCTTCCAGCTCCAGGTCCTGCAGCTGGTGGGGTCCTGCTCACCTTTGGGGGATGGATTTGGGAAGCTGGAAATTCCAGAGAAATCCATGATTTTCTGGCTGATTGTTGGGCATGGCCTCGGATTGAAGGCGGTTTGGAAACGCAGTTTTCCTTGATCCAGAGGGAGGGAAATTCGGGTGGAATTCTGTTTGTGCCTCCAGAACAGGCAGCGCGGGGACAAAGGGTGATGGAAAACGGGAAGGAAAGGGAAATCCTGACATTTCCTGGAATCTCCCCCTGTTCCCGTTGGAATCTCTTCCCTCCATCGGCTGCCAGAGCCACTCCTTTTGGCTCTGGAAGATTCCAGGCTCAGTCTTTTCCAGCCCCTCGGCGCTGAGATTCCGGCATTTTCATCTTCCTGCCGTAAAACCCCTGGATCCAAGCCTGGGAACGGGAATGGAGCGATCCCAGGCTGCCTCCGGGTGCGGGTCAGGAGCAGAGTGCTCGGGTTGTGGGGTGACCGATCCCAGTGTTTTCCTCCTCGGC
>NW_008237408.1:1782317-1783567 GCF_000691975.1 Corvus brachyrhynchos
CGGGAATCCGTGATCCCAAGGAGAAATTGAACTGATTCCGTGGTTTTTCTGGGATCTGGGATGGCTCATTCCAGTGGCTGACTCCTCTGGTGCTGCTGGGACACCCTGGTTCCTGTGCTGGAGAAAACTGGGATCCTCTTCCCACCCCTTTTCCCATTGGGGGAGGAAAGGGAAGCTTGGAATTTCCTGAACCAGCTGCATCCCACGGTGTTAAATCCCCCTGAAACCAGGAATTCCCATGGAGAGAGGCTGGAAGCTCCTCAGGAATCCCAGGAAGAGCTCCAGGGCCACCTGACGCGGCCTCGTTTCCTCCGTGAACGACCCTTAGGCCGCCCCGGAAGGAATAAATCAGTGGAGAAATCGGGATGCGGATTCCTGCGTGAGGAGATTCCCAGGAGTGATGGGGTCCGGGAAGGCTCCCTGGAGTTCTCCTTCCATCCCTGGGTTATTCCGGAAAGAAGGAGTGGCCCGGGATGAGTGGGAACAGGGGGGAGTTAATGGATGAACTCCCTGATGTTCGGCCGCTCCAGGACCGATGGCCTTTGGAAAAGGAATTAACCAGCGGGACTGGGAGAAGCTGAGGATAAACCTGGAGCGAGGGATTGGGACTGGGATGCTGATATCCTGGATGCTGTTATTCCTGGATGCAGATATCCCTGGATGCTGATATCCTGGATGCTGTTACCCCTGGATGCTGATATCCCTGGATGCTGATATCCCTGGATGTAGATATCCTGGATGCTGATATCCTGGATGCTGTTACCCCTGGATGTAGATATCCCTGGATGCAGATATCCCTGGATACTGGTTTTCCCTGGATGCTGATATCCCTGGATGTAGATATCCTGGATGCTGATATCCCTGGATGCTGTTATCCCTGGATGCTGTTTTTCCCTGGATACTGATAGCCTGGATGCTGTTATCCCTGGACACTGGTTTTCCCTGGATGCTGTTATCCCTGGATATTTTGAACCCCTTTGGATCCCAAGGCCCATCCTTCCCCCAAAACCCACCCTCACATCCAGACCCTTCCCTGACCTGCCCAGGAGGAATATTGCCCGGAAGGAGCCGGGATTGCTCCCTTTTCCCCGGATTCCGGGCTTTTTTAGCGGGAAGCAGGCGGTGCCCCCTGTCCTCTGCAGTCCCAGTCGGAAGCGGGGCTCTGTTCCTTTATTTGCTCATTTCAGGTGAATTCCTGCTCCAGCCATGCTTGGGATCAGCATTCCTGGCATTCCGGCTGGGGATTCCTG
>NW_008237408.1:1783584-1784266 GCF_000691975.1 Corvus brachyrhynchos
CCGGCTGGGCCGTGCTCTGAAATCGCAGCTTCTCCGTGTGCCGGCAGCGGGAATCTCCTCTCTTTGCTCTGCCTTCCGCTGGGTTTTTGGGGGTGGTTTTTGGGGTTGGGTTGTGCTCAAAAAGCCCCCAAACTGAAATGAAACCGTTCCTAATGCTGCCCCTCGGATGTCCCCAGGGCGTTGGAAATGCAAGGAATGTGGGGAATTCCAAATTCCTGCCGAATTCCTTCCTTACGAATTCCTTACGAATTCCTTCCTTCCTTACGAATGCCTTCCTTCTGAATTCCTTCCTTCCTTCCTTCCTTCCCTCTTCCCTTCCTCCCTTCCGAATTCCTTCCCTCTTTCTTTCCTTCCTTTCTTCCTTCCAAATTCCTCCCTCCCTCCCTTCCTTCCTTCCCTTCTTCCTTCCAACTTCCTTCTGACTTCCTTCCCTCCTTCCATTCCTTTTTGCCCTTGAATTCTCTCCTCAGGAGCTTCTCTCCTTTTGCTCCAAGCTTTCCCTTCCTCTTCCACCATTCCAGCTCCAGACCTGAATCTGGTTTGGTTTGGGATGGGATTTTGAGGCTGGAATTGCACTGCTGGGGATGGGGAAGGAGTAAACCCAGAGTAACCGCACCAGCGTCTCATCCTCTAGCCTTTGGTTGCCCAAGGACTTGCAGAGGCAGGGGAATGATGGCCTTGG
>NW_008237408.1:1784276-1785862 GCF_000691975.1 Corvus brachyrhynchos
CTGAACTTCCCATCCCTTCCCATGAAATTCCCATGGATTTTCCGCTGTAGCTTGAGCTGGGGAGGAGGAATAGTGGAGTAACCTCTGGATCTGGGTGAAGGTGGATGAAGGACAATCCTCTGTCCTTAGAACCTTTCCTGTCATCTCCTTGATAGCTCCTCTGGCCATTAGCTCGACTTTGAGGCTTGACATCCCATAATTAGCCCCATCTGACCCTAATCCCGGAGCAAACGCTTCCAGCTGTTCCCTCAGAACAGCACCACTGCTGGGTGTGGGAAATGCAGGAACAAACTGGGAAATACTGGGAATGCTGGGCCCTGCCTCTCCCAGTGACGGGAGCTCCTGGCCGGACATGCTCCCACAAATCTGAACGTCCCGGCTCCTTTGTGTTCCCCGTGAGCAGCACTGGACGGTTCTGATGCCGTCCTCGGATTCTGGGAATGCCTTTGTCCAGGGAGATCCGGGTCAGAGCTTTGCAATTCCTTGAAAATTCCATGAAATGACAAATCTGGTCCCTTTGCTTTTTGAGGGATGCTGGGTTGTCCTTCCTGCCAGGGCTCTGTGGCCTCTGCGCCTCCGCCTGGAATGTCTGGAGGGTCAGCGGGACGATCCCGAGGCGGCTGCGCCACACGGAACATGAGGCACCCGCGTGCCAGCCCGGCTCCGAGCTTTGCCAGCTCCTGAACCTCCCGCTCCCCTTCGCGAGGAACGTTGGGAAGGAGCCAGGCCCGGGCTCTGGGCTGCGCTGCCTTGTCCGCGTGTGACATCTCGTGTCGGGCTTTGGAGCTCCTCCTGGCCCAGGAATTGCCGCTGGCTCCGCTCAGGGATTTTCCAAGGTCGCCATCTCCAAACCCTGCTTGTCCTGGGCTGAGTCCCCAGCGAGGGATTCTGCTCCAAGGGCTGGAGCCAGGCTGGGAGAGCTGGGAATGTTCACCTGGGGAACGGAGGGATCCAGGGACAGCTCAGAGCCCCTTCCAGGGCCTAAAGGGACTCCAGGAGAGCTGGAGAGGGACTGGGAACCAAGGCATGGAGGGACAGGACACAGGGAATGGCTTTCCACTGCCAGAGGGCAGGGATAGATGAGATATTGGGAAGGAATTGTTCCCTCTGAGGCCCTGGCACAGAATTCCCGGAGAAGCTGTGGCTGCCCCATCCCTGACAGTGTCCAAGGCCAGGCTGGACAGGGCTTGGAGCAGCCTGCGATGGTGGAAGGTGTCGGGGTTGGAATGGGATGATCCATAAGGTCCCTTCCATCCCTAACCATCCCTTGACTCTGTGATTTTATCCCAGTGATTGTCCTGGGCTCCTGCTGCATCCCTGATTCAGTGAATCCAAACTGGGATTCAGCGAATCCAAACTGGGATTCAGCAAATCCAAACTGGGATTCAGCGGGAGAAGCTGCTGGGGCTCCTCCAAGGGTAAGGCCCGCCAAAGCAGCAACCGCCTCCGACTGCAAATCCCTTCTCCAGCACTAAAATCCAGCTCTGTAAAGCCAGGGAAGAGCTTCCCGGGCTGCAGCGCCGCGGTGACGTCTGTCCGCGTTATCTCCCGGTGCCGGCAGCGGGAGCGGCCGGGCTTGGCTTTTT
>NW_008237408.1:1786076-1796245 GCF_000691975.1 Corvus brachyrhynchos
GACCTGATTTCCATGCTCGGGATGATCGCTCCCGCCCGGCCCCGGCTGCCATTCGGGGGCTGTCAAGGAGAAAATTAACGTGGCCGAGGGCCAGGGATGGTTCACGGCCGAGCGCGCCGGGGTCGGAGGTGTGGACGGGAAGGCGGGATGGGTTTCTCAGTGGGAGGCGGGAGGAGCAGGTGATGCCAGGCAGCTCCAGCTTGGGATCATCCCAGGAGCTGGGGAAAAGCTGGGAAAAACCATCCAGAGCTTGGGCACTCCCCACCTGCTCTGCTTGGAACAGAAATTTGGGAGAGCTGGGATCGATTTATTTGAACTCTGTGAATTCCTGCTTGGTCACATCGGAGCTTCCCAGGGATCCAGAGGGATCCAAAGGGAGCTGCTGCTCCGTGCTCCTCTCCTTGGTGCTGCCCCGGGTGAACGCACGGGCTCGGAGCGTCACCAAATCCCAAATGCTTTGGGTTGGGAGGGACCTTAAATCCCATCCCATTCCAACCCCGACACCTTCCACTATCCCAGGTTGCTCCGAGCCCTGTCCAACCTTTCCTTGGACACTTGCAGGGATGGGGAATCCACAGAGGAGCCCTGTCAGAAGGGACAACAAAGCAAAACCACGGAGGGGTTGTGAAGGATTTTTCCCCTCCTGCTCCTTCTCGCTCCTTTTTAACCAGCAGCGTTACTGAAGAGTCCTGGCACAGAATTCCCAGAGAAGCTGTGGCTGCCCCTGGATCCCTGGAAGTGTCCAAGGCCAGGCTGGAGCAGCCTGGGACAGGGAAGGTGTCCCTGCCCATGGATAAGGACATTCCAAGGTCCTTCCCAGCCCCAGCCATGCTGCGGTTCCCTGGTGAGGGATCGCTGAGTTTATCATCCCGGAGCCCATTGGAAAAAAGACGGATTGTGGCTGCCTCACATGCTCGGTGACTCATCCCAAATCCCAGTCTCTCGGGTTGGATATTCCAACCACCAGTGGAGAAGCCTCAAGAGCCAAAACCTCCCAAACGCTCGGAATTGTGACGGATTTGGGGGTGAGGAGCAGACTCATTTCCCTGTCCCCGTCTCTCCTGACGCCCCAGGGCCACACGGATGGCAGCACTCGGTTAAATCCTCACAGAAATTACGGAATTCACTCCGGGATGTTTCATTTTGCTCCATTTGGAGGCTGAGATCCGTCAGCTCTGCCTTTTCCTGGCGCTGCCGTGGGAGTTTCCCGTCTCCCGGCGCAGCTGGGTCGGGGCAGGGCCGGGTGGTCATTAAGGAAATGTCGCTTCCATCATTAAGGGATCAATGAGATGGAATCTCCCCATCTGGAATCTCTGGGATGGGTCTCACCTGCAGACCCGGCCTTTAAAAAGGGTAACTTCTGTAACCCCACCTTTCATTATTTTCTTTTTTTTTGTTTTTTTCCAAAAATGCCGTTTCGGTGCCGTGGTTTCTTCCCTGGTTTTTATTTCTCCGGCCGAGACGTCAGATCAGCCCTGTCAGAGAGGTTCTGCATCTCTCTGCATTCCCATCAAATCCAGGGTTTAAGTGGAGCAGGGATTTTTGGGAGGCTGGAGTCCGATTCCAGGGATATCCGAGGTTTTCTGCCCACGGATCGGGGTTCAGAAATAATCCCACCTCGGATCTCCAAGGCCGCCGGTGTTTCGCAGTTGTTGAGCTGATGAACAACACCCAGGCTTCAAAAAACCCCTTTTCTATCACAGATTTGTGATTTCAAATTAACCCAGCTGCGGGATCGTGGCTGCTCGGGGCCGCGCCGTGACAGCAGCTCACTGCCAGACACAGGGGCTGTGAAAACAGTAATTTAAAATCTCCGGGAAGCATTCCAGGCAGGAAAGGAGAGAAAAAAAACCCCAAATCCCAACTTGCATTTGACATTAAAAACCAGAGGCTTTCGGGGGCGGATTCCTCCTGCAGGTCCAACAAGCAGCGGAGCACAGGGGTCAGGCACAGCCGGGGGTCGCCTCTGCTGCTCATTTCTCCCGGCCGGAGGAAGGAGTCTCGTTCTGGAATCGTCGTCGCGTGATCCCGCGGCTCCGAGGCGCTGCTGGGAGCGGTTGTGTGAGCGCAGCAAGACGTGGCTAAATCCCAGCTCTGACAGCGGCCCTGATGAGCTCTCGGTGGCTGCTGCGGCCGAGGGAAGTCGTGGAACATTCCCATGCCTGGATTTAATCCCTCTGGAGAATATTGGTCACACGGGAGAGAGCAGCTCTGTGGGGAAAAGCTTCGGTGCTTTTAACTGGGAAGTTAAAAAAAAAATACCAGAAATGGCTTCCAATGCTCTGATTTAAAGCAGATTCCGTGACGTTAAACGGGTTTTAATTATCTTTTAAAAAAATAATATCGGATTCCTCTTTCCTACTCAGAGGGTCGGGAGGCCCTGAGGTTGCCCAGAAGCTGTGGCTGCCCCTGGATCCCTGGAAGCTTCGGTGCTTTTAACTGGGAAGTTAAAAAAAAAATACCAGAAATGGCTTCCAATGCTCTGATTTAAAGCAGATTCCGTGACGTTAAACGGGTTTTAATTATCTTTTAAAAAAATAATATCGGATTCCTCTTTCCTACTCAGAGGGTCGGGAGGCCCTGAGGTTGCCCAGAAGCTGTGGCTGCCCCTGGATCCCTGGAAGGGTCCAAGGCCAGGTTGGACAGGGCTTGGAGCAACCTGGGATAGTGGGAGGTGTCCCTGCCCATGGAAGAGGGATGGAACTGGGTGAACTTCAAGGTGCCTCCCAACCCAAACCATTCCACGATACTGAGAAACATTTCCCAAAACCAAGGATTTTTATCTCCTCAATACCTTCGGGAGCTCCCAGAAAATGCGTTGCCAGTTCCCCAATTGAAAATGAAAATCTTCGCTGTAGGGATCGTTCCTTGGTTTCTTAAACTCCCGACTTTTCTGGGATTGCTCCAACGTGCCCAGGTTTTCTCAGCGGTGTTAAAAAGTGGGAATCTTCCCCGTTTCCTTGGTGCTGATAAGGCAGGTTTTCCCCGTTGTTACCGTTCCTGGCAGGGGATTTGTTGGGATTCACATGAAACAGCCTCGTGTTTTCCCTGGAGATGAATCCCAGCTTTGTGAGAAGTGTAAATGCCAGAGCAAACTCACGGAAGATCGTGGATGGAGCTGCCACGCATTCCCAACTCCAATTCCCAAACACAGCACACAAGAAAATCTTCCCTCTTCCTGTTTTCCTACCATTTCCATGGATTGAGAGCTTGGATTTGACCGTCCAGCTCATAAACAGGTCCTGTCGCCTTGAGGAGCGAGGTCTCGCTCCGAAACAAAGCCCGGAATTTCCACAAGCGTCGGCTTCACTTTGAAGTCAAGGCTTGGGACGCCGGTGGGATCCACAACGAGCCGCTGGGGTGCCAGCCGGGAAGCGTCACCGTGAGCTCGGTGCAAAGCCAGGACTTTCGCAAAGCCCTAAAACGTCTCAGGTTGTGTTTCCTTGCTCTCGGTGACGTCGAACTCCAAAGTCACCAACCCAGGGCTCGCGTGAGGCTGAAACGTCCCCCTTGTGTCCCCTCGGTGATGTCCTTCGAGTCCTCCTGGGTGCTGGGAGGCCAGGGAGGTTCTCCCGGAGCTCCTGGTATCCTGCTTGGCCTTGCTGGTTGAAGATGGGGAAGTTTCTGCTCTGTCCCGTGGCTCCTGCGCTCCTCCCGCCTGGCTCGGTGCCATCCATGTCCATGGAATGCCAAAGCTTTTGTCGCTTCCTTCTCCGTTGTGCCTTCTCCATAAAAAGTGTAATTCCAGCTGCGGCAGAGCCTTGCCCTTGTACGGCACCAACACGGCCCCCCGCTGGTACCAAGAGAAGCAGCTGTGGCCATCCTGAATCCCCGTGGCCATCCCAAATTCCCAAAGCCATCCCAAATTCCCGTGGCTGGCTCGAGACTCGCCGCTCATTCCGGGTGAAATCCGTAGCGTTTTGGTGAATGCGGCATCGCCCTTCCATGGAACCCCAGGATGGTTTGGGTGGGAAGGGAGCGGAAATCCCATCCAGTTCCCTAGGCAGGGACACCTCCCGCTATCCCAGGGTGCTCCAAGTCCTGTCCAGCCTGGCCTGGAACATTTCCAGGGATGAGGAAGCCACAGATTTCTCTGGAAAAACTGCTTCCTGTCCTGCTGGCTGATCCTTTTCCCAGCACCCTCGAAGGACAGTCCTACTCACCAGAGATCCTACAGATGATCCAGGTGTCCACCTGGGCTGTCCAGGCTCCCTTTTCCACAGGCAAAGCGCTGATCCAGGTGGTTGCTCCCAAAAAAACCCCTGGAAAACCACAGCTGGCACCTCAGCAGGTTGAAGCATTGAGCAAAGCTCAGCCGGCTGAGGGTGCAGGAATCCCTCCCTGGAATATTTGGAGGAGGGAAGGAAGCAGGATGCGCCCGCACTCCGCATCCCGGGAGAAGATTCCCGTCGTTGCCAAGAAAGACGCGGAGATGAAGTCCCTCGTGTGTCTCCGCGAGTCTCTGCCGTGGAAATTTTATCAACTCTTAGCAGGTCGTTAATGATGCTGAAAACAATCTCATTTTCACTCAGTTCCGTGCCTAGCGAGCCGTGGGAAGGGATCGTGGAGGATACTCGGATGCCGTGTCGGTGTTCAGGGCTGAGTCAGAGCTGGGGATTTATGGATTTGGGGATTTATGGCCGGGGGCTGTGCCTGTCCCTTGGGGCCACCACTGTGTTTATCCCTGGTTCTTGAGCCGCTTCTCTCTGTCCCCTGCTCCAGACAGGCTTCAAAAATGTATTGAATTAATTCTGGGATGCAAAGTCCAGGGTTTTGGGGGTTGTCAGCAGCTTTCGGCACGATTCAGATGCTCCCAAAAGGTGATTAAAGCCACTCTTGTCACAGGACGCGTCACCTGAAGATTGTGGTGAGGGGACACTTCCAGAAAGCCTCCCCTGGCTCCTGGCCATGGGTTTCCATCCAGGCAGGTGGGATCAGAGCCCCTGTCCTTCAGCTGGATCTGGATCCGGATGAATCCTGCTCTGCCAAGCTCAGCCTGAGCTCCCTCAGGGTGGGGTATGGAATATTTACCGTTGAATCCCTGTCCTAAAGCTGCAGGATGAGGAATTCAGCCAGTTCCGGCTTGGGAAGCCCAGCTTTTGGTCTCACTCCTCCAGTCGTGCGGGATAGTTCTTTTGGGATATTTTCAGAAGGATTTCTTTTCCCTGGAACGCACAGGGGGTGTGACTTGGAGCAGCGGGAAGGATTCTGCCTGCACAGGTCCCACCGGCTCTGGGGTGTGTTTGGGGTAAATCAGAGCCGCAAAAATTTGGGAAGAGATCCCATTCTGGGGAGACCTTCCAGGTGTGCTCCATGACCTGGGCAGTCCGAGGTGCTTCTCCAGCTCTGGCCTCTGGAATCGCTTCCTCCATGGGGATGCAGGTCCCGGTTTCCCACAGGGTCACAGCCTCCTTCGGGCATCTCCAGGGAAAGACATTTTGTGGATGAAGGGCCGGGATGACGATGGAGACACTCGGAACCCCGGGACACATCGGTGTCAGTGATGCCTTGAACCCAAAGAGGAAGACCTGGCACTCAATTAACGCCTCTTAAGAGCTCTGGGATTCATGGAAGTGACAGGAGATGTGTCCTTCAAACCCCTCACTTTTTCCCAGGGATAAAGGGGAAAGGGGAATTGTTAAAGGACTCTGATGGAGGTGGTTTTAAAACCATCACTTGAATTTTTTGGTTGCCCTTCAGCTTCCAGAGGGTTGTCCTGCAGCTTGAGGTGTCGCTGGCCCTTTTATCCAGGTCGGTTGGGGTTGTGGATTATTTTCCAGTGCCAAAATCCGCATCAGACCCCAACTTCTCTGCTGATGGACCCGAGGATGTTTTTTAGGCAACATCATGATTAAGGTGGTGGTTTGCTTCAGCTCAGAGGTCCCAACCCTTCCAGGCAGGGATTGGGAAAATGGGGCTGGATGTGTTTGCGGTGGACGTGGGATTTTCCTTGGTTTCAGGTGCCAGAAGTGGAGTGAATTTGGGTCCCTTTGGGGTGTTCTTGGTCCAGGCTCTGCTGTGAGGTCACAGGGGCTTTGCCGCTGCTTAGAAGGGAATTTGCTCAGGTGTTCCTCAGTTTGGGGTTCTTTGTGGTTTTCCAAGCTGTTCCCAGTTTCTCCAGTGCTCCTTTGGAGTCACAGGATGAATCCAAGAGTGGTTTGAGTTGGAAGGGACTTCAAAGATGATCCAAGTCCAACCCCTGCCATGGGCAGGGACACAGGGATGCTGGATGGGAATTTACTGGGCTCTTAAACCTTTCAGGAACTACTGGAACGTGGCTTTAGGAAATAGCTGGGGGTCATCTTAACCAAACCTGTCCGAGCAGCCATGGGCGAGGGCAGGAAGGGTTACCAGGGTCATTCCCTGCCTGTTCCAGCCTGGAGAGCCCAGGAGCTTCCAGGAAGGCTGGAGAGGGATTAAAGAGGAGAGCTGGAGAGCCAAGTCCTCTCCATCCTGTGCCACCGATGATCCCAAATCCCTCCTCCCTCCCCGATGAGTAATGGCCGCCGCACCTGTGAGGGATTAGCTGTGGTGAGGGGAAGGACGCGGAGCAGGACCTGTCCCGTGGGCACGGACACCACGGGGCCTCCAAGAGAGAGAGAGGAAGGCCAGGGAAGAGGCTCTGGGAGAATGTTCGGATCCGTCCTGCTCGAGGAGGAAATTGGATTGCGCCCACTTGAGCACCTGGAGCGGAGCTGAGCTCATTCCCGGGAGCTGCCGGAACGGGTCCGGGGGGTTGTAGGGCCCTTCAGTTCCCGGTAATGATCCCGCAGCTGCGCTGCCTCCTCTCCAGCCCAGCCTGGGGCTTTCACAATTCCCATTTCTCCGCCGTTCCCGTGCTGGTTCCTCTCCCCCTCGGAGCTCACAGCCTTTCCAAGACAAAGGACGTGGGGCACAGTCCAGGGTAGATGGAGCAGCTGCAGCTCCTGCCTGAACAACACCGTAATTAGTTCAGATGCTAACGAGTAAACGCCCCCGCTCTGGAGAGCCGAGCTCCTTCCAGCTCCATTCCTCCATGGAAGTGCCTGTCCTGCCCAGGCCTGGCTTTTCCGGATTAAACCTTGTCGTTGTCCTCCTCGCAGGTGTCGGCACCCGGAATTACTACCGCAAGATCGGCTACGAGCTGGAAGGGCCCTACATGGTGAAAAGGCTGGAATGATGCTCCCGGAGATCCTCGCCCCACCCGCGGCCGGGAAGAACAGGAAGGAGACGGCGCTTCTCCCGGGAGTGACGCTTATCCTGGGAATGAAGCCCAGGAACTGCCAAGGACTCGCTTCTGCCATGAGTTGGATTTGGTGATCCCGGTGGTCCCTCCCAATTCCAGGGTTTTATGAACTAGGGCATCCATCTCCTCTGGGGTCATCGCATTCCCCCCGGAGAGCTTGGGGATGCTCCAGGTGTCTCGGCACCCGTGTTAATCCCGCTGCATCCTCAGGATGGGCTCCTATGGCTGCAGTTGAGGGATGGAAGTTCAGGATTTGGGGACCCTTCGGAGCGGCCTGGTGGGAAAACCACAACTTCCAGCTTTTATTGGCTCTACATGAGAATGGGGCGCGGTTTTTCTGGACGCGAATAAATTCTGTGCTTATTTATTTACACCGGGCTCGGCTGCTTCTGTCCATCCCAGGCAATCCCAAGTTTGATCCCTTCCCAGGAGGAAACCTGAAGGTGAGGATTGGAAGGCAGGACCTTGCTGGCAGTAGGAATCGAGATTAAAACTCCCGTTGTCCCTCTGAGGTGACACAACCAGGGAGCAGCCGAGGCGGGAAGGGAGCTCCGAGCTCTCCACTCCAGGCAGGAGCTCGGGATGGAGATGGAGATGGGATGGTTGGGATGGAGATCCCTGGGTATCTCCAGGGGTGGTGTCCACGCCACCATCCTCTCACCCCAGCAGGGAGCGGGGCTGCTCCGGCACCGCCTGCCCGTGGGGGATCCCTCCCGGCGCTTCCCAACTCTCCATCCCTGGTTTTGGGAAGGGTTTGGTCCCCTGTCTCTCCCAGCATGGAGGAGAAGGTGGATTCTGTAGATCCACAGATTCTCCTCATGGATCTTCTCGGAGATGGGGGTGAAGTTCTATCAGGAAACTTCCATCAGGAAAAATCCATTCCATTTTCCAATTAAAGCTTCTTGGCAGCACCTTCCTCACCTCTGCCCAGCCTGGGGCAGGTGGGTGTCCTCTGACATCCACGATTCCGGAGTTTCGGAAGCCACATTCCCGGAGCTGCGCCTGCTTGACTTGGCCGAAGCAGCAGCAAGCGCCCAGAGCTCCGACCTTTTCCACCTCGTTGTTGTTTTTAATAGGATTTCAATCAAAAGCGGAGCTGAAATCCAGCGGGGACGGGGACATTTCGGGAATAAATGACTCTGTCAGGAGCCTTCAGAAGCTTTGCCGGCGGCAAGGGCTCGGACACGCGTGGATAACCGGGAAGAGGAGGAGGAGGAAATTCCATGAGGAAGGCTCTCGGTGATCCGTGGCTGCTCCAGAGCAGCGCCAGAGACAGCGAAATATCCAGGGAGAAAGTGGTGATGATCCAAGGAGAACTGGTGTCCCTGTGGGGAGGGAGAAACCCCCACGGCGCCGAGTGTGGCCGTGTGGGATTTAAAGCCGGACAGTGGCGAGTCGGGATTTGCCGGAGCGGGTTTTTTCCATCCTCTGGAAAAAGGGGCACGCTCAGCTGCTGACCCCACAAAAGCAGAGGATGAGGGGATGCGATTTCTGCACGGAATCGGGGAAATTTTCTGGAAAATTTGTTGCCCTGTCGCCGCAGACACAATTACGGATCCCGCTGACGTCAGAGCTGTGACAGCCCGGCCTGTTATTTTTTCCCCGCCGTGCGTCTGGGAGCTCGGCCCTCCGGCAAAAAGCGGGAAGTATTGGATCCGTTCCCTGTTTCATTTTGTCTGAAGCCGACGCGCTCGGAGCTGACCGGCAGCTTTGTCAAGGAATGAAGCTGTTTTTTCCTGGGGGTTTATTTTTAGCTTCCCGTTGGCGAGCTCGTTCCGGGCTCGTTCCGTGCTGCGCCGGCTCAGCTGCTGCGAAGCTCTCCGGGCTTGTCTGCACAGGCTCGGGGAGCTTTGGGAGTGGGATGGATTCCTTTGGATATCCAGGCAGCTGAGTTGCTCCCGGTGTTCTGCTTGCTGGGATTGGGATAGGGAGAGCAGGGCTGGAAAACCCTTTCCATGAAAAAACTGGGGGGGGAATTTCCCATTTAAAGCTCCCCTGGGACAACTCGAGGCCTTTTCCTCGTCCTGCGCAGGAGCCGCTCTGAGGGATTTTCCACCTGTTCTTTCCAGGAGATTTTGGGTGGTTATTGAGGGGGACTTTTGCTCCGTGAGAACAAGAATTCCTACCCTTAGGAATTCCTACCTGTAGGATATCAGCCCGGAGCTGCTGAGAGCCAAATTCCAGCCCCTCCTTCTCCCTGTGGGATGGAACACAGTTGGTTGCTCAGCCAGGACCTCCCACAACTCTTCAAAATGTCAACAAAGCCAAGAAAACCCCAATTTGTCCCAAAAAATCATGGGCTCGGCCAATCCCAAGCCTGTGGAAGTGAAACCTGGAGCTGGGAACGCCCCAAATTTCCATGGTAAAGGTTGGAATAGAGAAAAATGGGGGAAGGGGTGCAGAAAAAAAAGGGTGAATTTCCCAGAAATTCCAACCAGCACCAGGCAGGCTCCCAGGAGAGGTCAGGAATCCAAGGAAGTGCAAGGTGGTGGGAATCTGATCTTCTCCCGAGGATCCAGCCCATTCTCCCAGTTGGAATTCCGGGTGTCTCCCTCGCTGGGGTTCTTCGTGCAGCAGCAGCAGCGGCGCCAGCAGGAGCTGCTCCTGCCTCCCGTGCAATAAATCCTCGCTCCAGGGGCCTGGGGAAGCTGCGGGAAAAGGGGAATTCTCATGGAGAGCCTGATTTTAAATCCCAGAGAATTCCCAATCCAGCTCATGAAGAGGAGTTAGGAAACGGTGCTTTGGAAAAACACCGAGGGACGACGGCACAGCTCGGACAAGGAAATCCTTGGGATCATCTCCAGCCCTTTTCCAAACGGGATAGAATGGATTTGGTGCCTTCAAACTTCTGCAGCAGCCACTTGGCTTTGAATTTTCCCTCCTTTTCCCGGTTTTTTTGGTAATTGTGGGAAAACTGAGGCCTCTGGAGAAGCTGTGGCTGCCT
>NW_008237408.1:1796412-1799164 GCF_000691975.1 Corvus brachyrhynchos
GGAAGTCGGGGATGGGAAAGGGAAGGGAGAGCCTTCCTGGAGTGCCGAGATTCCCAGGGAAGGGCCTGGAGGCCGGAATTCCTTCCCGCAGAGGAGTCGGGCTGGGGCTGGATCCAATGGCAGGCTGGGAGAGGCGGGAATGGAGGGATTTCCCTGGGAAAGGGGAGCTCGGGCTGGGATCTTGGGAAGGAATTCCCGGCTGCGCTGGAATTCCCAGGGAATGCCCGGATCCCTGGCAGTGCCCAAGGAAAGGCTGGAGCAGCCTGGGATCATTGGGGGAGGTGCCGGGGATGGAATGGGATGGGATTGAAGGTCCCTTCCCACCCAAACCAGTCTGGAATTCTGGGATCAAGGATACTCAGAATGCATCCACAGGGATTTTTATGGGATTTGGGGGATATAAAAGGGAGGAAAAGGGAAGGGAGACCCTTCCTGAAGTCCTGAGATTCCCAGTGAACCCACTCATTCCCAAAATTCCTCAGAGAGGAGTCGGGATGGGGCTGGATCCAATAGCAGGCTGGGAGAGGCGGGAATGGAGGGATTTCCCTGGGAAAGGGGAGCTTGGGAAGGGATTCCTGATGGATTCAGGCCATCCAGATGATGAAATCCGAGGGATTCCTGGATTTTGGGAATGCCTGGAGCTGTCTTTCCTCTCCTTCCCAGTGGGAAAGGGGAGCTTGGGGTGGGATCTTGGGAAGGAATTCCCGGCTGGGAGACGGGTGAGGGGCTGGCACAGGTGGCACCAGGGTCAGCAACCTCCTCCTTCCAGAGCTGGGAATTTCTTTAGATCCCAAAAAAACCCCGATTCCAGCAGCTGGAGGAGCACTGGCTCTGTGTGTTTGACACGGAAAAACCCTTCTGGGATGTGCTGGGAATTCTGATTCACGGATCTGCTCAGGAATGATTTGGGGGAAACGTTTAATTTCCAAGAGGAACGGAATTGATGGAGCGGATCCCGCCAGGATTTCATCTTTCCCTGGATAAATCCAGCCCCTGGATCTCTGTGAGTGATGGAAAAACCCCAAGGGGTCAGAGGCATCCTTAATCCCAAGGAATCCCCGTCACCACACGGACAGCTCCGGAATTTCGGGAAACTCCGAGGCGCGGCAGGGAGAAAAAAACACGGAAAAAGGGAAAACTTCCCGGAAGAAGCAGGAAAAAGCTTCACCTCCACCTCAGAATTCCAGGAATCACGGAGCCACATTCCTTTCTTCGGGAGAGGTGGGACTGGGGATAAAACCACGGAGTTACATCCCGAGGTGCCAGGAATCTGGGAAAAACGGGATGTCAAAGCCCAGGTACCCACCTGCAGCACCGTTCCCTTCCCAAAACGTGGAATTCCGGGAGCAGCTCCCGCTGGGAAACGCCGTCCTCGAGTCCCCGAGGCCCACTGTTGCATCCCGAGGAGTTGGAGGAAGGAATGGGAATTAAAAACCACTTTTTTGGGGAAAAAAAAAAAGGGGGGGGAAAAAGAGGTGTCACGGATGATTCCGAGGAGATGTTCGGTATTCTTGAACTTCCTAGTAAAAAAAAAAATCATGTAAAAATCCAATGTTTTATTCATTTGTGGAGTTTGAAGGAATTGAAAGACAGAGAGAGGCTAAAAATAGCCGGGAGCTGGGAGGGAACGAGCCCAGCACGGCGGGAAAAGGAGGAAGAGGAGGAAGAGGAGGAAGAGGAGGAAGAGGAGGAAGAGGAGGAAGAGGAGGAAGAGGAGGAAGAGGAGGAAGAGGAGGAAGAGGAGGAAGAGGAGGAAGAGGAGGAAACAGCCATTCCTGAGGCCTGGAACTCGCTCGTGTGGGTGGGGAAAGGGTGTGAAATCCCAACATTCCAGAAAAACGGGGCTGGAATGGGGTGCAGGGAGCCCTGGAGAGCAGCGGGATGGTTCGGGGTGGATAAAGGGTGGGGGGTGGGAATTCAGGATGGGGAAGTGAGGAGGGGAACGCCGGGCACGGATCCTGCCGTGGTGCCCAGAATTCCAGGATCTGTGTTCCCGCAGCAGCTCTTTCCAGGGACAGTTCCTGGAAATGGGGAATTCCAGGGAGCAGGGGTTGTTATGGGAGCAGGTGAGAAATGTTAGGAATTCCCAGGGAACGGTGGTGGAGGGAAGGGGAAAAAGGGAAAAGGGGAAGGGAACTAGGAAAGGAAAAAAGGGGAAAAGGAATAAAGGAATAAAGGAATAAAAGGGAAAGAAAAGGGGGGGAAAAAGGAAAAAAGGGAGGGGAAGGAAAAACAGGGGGGAAATGGGAAAAAAGGGGAAAAATGGGGAAAAGGAGGGAAAAAAGAAAAAGGGGGAAAAGGAAGAAAAAAGGGGGAAAAGGAAGAAAGCGGGAAAAGGGAAAAAAAATTTAAAAAAAGAAAAAAGGGGAAAAAGGAAAAATAAAGGGAAAAAGGGGAAAAAAAGGAAAAAAGGAAAAAGGGGGGAAAAGGGGGGGAAAAAAGGAATAAAAGGAAAAAAGAAAAGAAAGGGGAAAGGAAAAAAGGGGAGGAAAAGGGAAAAAAGGGGAAAAAAAGGGGGAAAAGGGAAAAGGGGAAAAAAAAGGGAAAAGGGAAGAAAAAGGAAAAAAGGGGAAAAGGGAAAAAAGAGGAAAAGAGAGGAAAAAAAGGGGGGAAGGGAAAAAAGGGAAAAACAGAAAAAAGGGAAAAAAGGGAAAAAGGGAGAAAAAGAAGGAAAAAAGGAGGGAAAAGGAGGGAAAAGGAGGGATAAGGGGGGGAAAAGGAGGGAAAAGGAGGGAAAAAGGAGGGAAAAAGG
>NW_008237408.1:1799457-1806205 GCF_000691975.1 Corvus brachyrhynchos
GTGGTGGGACAGAGGTGGCGTCCGTGGGAGCGAGAGGATTCCAGCGAGGGACACGGGAAGGTTTTGTTCCCGCTCGGAGTTTGGCCGCAGACGCAGAGCGCTCGGGAAGGGCGGCGGCGGAGGCGGCGCTCGGGAAAACGGCAGCAAAGGCTGAAGAACTGTCAAAGACGGCAAAGAATGGCAAAAGAACGGCGAAGGACGGCGAAGGGCGGCGAAGAACGGCGAAGAACGGCGAAGAACAGCAAAAGATGGCGAAAATGGCAAAGAACAGCGAAGAACAGCAAAAGAACGGCAAAAGAACGGCCAAAAATAGCGAAGAATGGCAAAGAACAGCAAAATAACGGTGAAGAGCAGCAAAGAGCGGCAAAGAGCAGCAAAGAGCGGCAATTAAACGGCAAAGAATGGCAAAGAACAGCAAAATAACGGTGAAGAGCAGCAAAGAGCGGCAAAGAGCGGCAATTAAACGGCAAAGAATGGTAAAGAACGGCAAAGAATGGTAAAGAACGGCAAAGAACGGCAAAGAACGGCAAAGAAGAGTAAAAAATAGCAATTTAAAGGCAAAGAACAGCAAAAAATGGTACAAAATGGCAATTAAACGGCAAAGAATGGCATAAAATGGCAAAACCCAGTAAAGAATGGCAAAGCGTGGCAATTAAATGGCAAAGAATGGCAAAGAACGGTTGAAAATGGCAAAAAGGGCAAAGAACAGTTAAAAACGGCAAAGAACGGCAAAAAATAGCATTGAAAAAGCAAAGAATGGCAAAGAATGGTAAAAAATGGCAATTAAACAGCAAAGAACGGCAAAGAACGGCAAAGAACGGCAAAGAATACCAAAAAACTCCAATGAAACACCAAAAAATGGCAATTAAAAGGCAAAAATCTCCAATTAAAAAGTCCCAGTTGAACACCAAGAAAAACCCAATTAAACATCAAAAAACTCCAATTAAACACCAGAAAAACCCCAATTAAACACACAAAAGCCCTCAAATTAAATGCCCAAAAACCTCCAATTAATACACCAAAAAAATTTAATTAAACACCAAAAAATCTTCACTAAAAACTCCAATTAAATGCCAAAGAAACCCCAATTAAACACCAAGAAAACCCAATTAAAACCCTCCAATTAAGCACCAAAAAAACCCAATAAAAACCCTCCAATTAAACACCAAAAAAATCCAATCAAACACCAAAAAAATGCAATTAAAAGCAAAAAAAACCAATTAAACACCAAAAAACTCCAACAAAAAACTCCAATTAAAAACCAAAAAACCCCCCCAGTTAAACACCAAGCAAACCCCAATTAAAGACCAAAACATTTTAATTAAAGATCCAATGAAACCCCAATTAAGCACCAAAAAAACTCCAATATAAAAACTCCAATTAAAGACCAAAAAGCCCAATTAAACATCAAAAAATTTTAATTAAACTCCAAAAAACCCCAATTAAACACCAAAAAGCCCCAATTAAGCACCAAAAAGCCCCAATTAAGCACCAAAAGCCCCCAATTAAACCCCAAAAAGCCCCAATTAAGC
The DNA here is from genome assembly GCF_000691975.1 of Corvus brachyrhynchos. NCBI lineage: Eukaryota > Metazoa > Chordata > Aves > Passeriformes > Corvidae > Corvus > Corvus brachyrhynchos. The sequence goes on from NW_008237408.1 coordinate 1,800,990, forward strand.
ACCAAAAAACCCAATGAAACTCCAAAAAACCCCTAATTAAACACCAAAAAAAAACCCAATTAAACCCCAAAAAGCCCCAATTAAGCACCAAAAAACCCAATTAAACACCAAAAAAACCCTAATTAAACACCAAAAAGCCCCAATTAAACACCAAAAAATTTTAATTAAACTCCAAAAATTCTCCAATAAAAAACCCCAATTAAAGACCAAAAAACCCAATTAAGCACCAAAAAGCCCCAGTTAAACACCAAAAACCCCAATTAAGCACTAAAAAACCCCAATTAAACACCAAAAAGCCCCAATGAAGCACCAAAAAGCCCAAATTAAACCCCCAAAACCCCAATTAAACTCCTAAAACCCCCAATTAAACCCCAAAAACCCCAATTAAACACCAAAAAGCCCCAATGAAGCACCAAAAAGCCCAAATTAAACCCCCAAAACCCCAATTAAACTCCTAAAACCCCCAATTAAACCCCAAAAACCCCAATTAAACCCCAAAACCCCCCAATTAAACTCCCCCAGGACCGCTCCCGCTCCAGGGCGGATCCGGGGTTCCGATCCCATTCCCAGGGGGTTTCTCCCGGGGTTTTTTTTCGCCCTTCACGGGAACGGCGGCGTTTTCCCCGGATGAGGAACAGAACCGTGGAAGCGCCGCAAAGTTTGGGATAATCCCGAATTTTTGGGGGTTTTTTTGGGGGTGGAGGGGAATTCTCCTCTTAAAAATTCCTGTAGAAATAAATAAGGGTTGTCCGTGGAAACGGAAGCGGGAATCTGGGAGTTTCCACGGGTTTTGGTTGGCGATTCCAGAGGATGGAAGAGTTGGTTGGTACTTCCAAAGCTTCCAGATCCCGCTGGGAATGCGATCCCTGCCAAGGAAAAGCAGCAAAGGTGGAAATGTTTTGTTATCCCATCTCCGACGTGCCCGGTGCTCGGGAATGTGGGAATTTAGGGAAGAGCCCAAGGCAGTGGGAGCTTCCCGTGGGAAAAATTGCAAGTTTTATCCGTGTCCTGCTCTTGGAATTCATGGAATAAACTCCACTGAGATGTTTTCCACCCCGGAATGGTTTGGGTGGGATTCATGGAGCTTCAATCCCATCCCATTCCATCCCCGACACGATCCCACAATCCCAGCGTGCTCCAGCCTTTCCTTGGGCACTGCCAGGGATCCGGGCATTCCCTGGGAATTCCAGCGCAGCCGGGAATTCCTTCCCAAGATCCCAGCCCGAGCTCCCCTTTCCCAGGGAAATCCCTCCATTCCCGCCTCTCCCAGCCTGCCATTGGATCCAGCCCCAGCCCGACTCCTCTGCGGGAAGGAATTCCGGCCTCCAGGCCCTTCCCTGGGAATCTCGGCACTCCAGGAAGGCTCTCCCTTCCCTTTCCCATCCCCGACTTCCAGAAAAACCCCTGGCCATGGATTCGGAGCCTCCTGCATCCCACAATCCCGGAATGCTTTGGCTGGGATCCACGCAGCTTCAATCCCATCCCATTCCAAGGCCGGCACCTCCCCCGATGATCCCAGGCTGCTCCAGCCTTTCCTTGGACACTGCCAGGGATCCGGGCATTCCCTGGGAATTCCAGCCCAGCCAGGAATTCCTTCCCAAGATCCCACCTATCCCTCTGGAAGCTTAAAGCCATTCCCTGGGTCCCATCCCTGCCCCAGAGCAGCGGGATCACCGCAGAGAGATCCAAGGATTTTGAGCTCTCCACTCGTCCCCACATCCCAAACTTGGTGCAGGAATTTTTCCATGGAGCATCGGAATTCCCATCATCCCACTCAAGCTCCGTTCAGGCAGCCAGGAAGGGAGCAGAGAGGAAAACATGGAATTCAGCTGAAGCATCCATCAGAATTCCCGGCTTTCTGCAGCTCCCTGTGTAACACGGGAGCGCTCCAGCTGCAATTCCATGAATTTTGCTGGATGGAAACAATTCCAGGAAGGAGAGAACATTCCAAATCCAGCAAAAACTGCTCCCATTCCATCCCGTGCCACGGACAGGGACATCTCCTCTATCCCAGGTTGATCCAATCTTTCCTTGGACATTCCCAAGGATCCAGGGCAGCCACAGCTTCTCTGGGAATTCCATCCCAGCCAGGAATTCCATCCCAATATCCCATCTATCCCTGCCCTCTGGAAGAGTTCCAGTGTCCCTGCTACTCCTGATTTTTGATTGGGAATTCTGGGAGCAAAAGGAATTGCTACATCCCGGAATTCAGGTGGAGTTTTCCAGCTTTTCCAGGGAATTGTGGTGCTTTAGCACCTGAAGAGGCTCATCCGGAACAAACACGGGAATTTCTGGAGGTGGAGGAACCAACCAAGTGACCCCGGATGGGAGGAAACGCTGGGAAAGCCGGGATTTTCTCCCTAGAAATAATTGGGAATGGGCGAGAGCCGCGAAGGAGGAGAACTTCTGAGGAGGGATGGGATCAGACACAAATTCCTTGATTTCTAAATAATCAAGAAATCCTAGGATCCGATGGATAAAAAGAATGGAAAACCCTGGGAAGCCCCTGCTGGGAATTCTGGATTCCAAACTTCCAGGTTCTAAAGGCCATCAAGAGCTCAAAATAATTTGGGATCACGGTGGTTTTGGGGCTCGGATTTCCAATCCAGCCTTTTCCAAGCTATCCTTCAACGTCTTTCCGTGCTCGAGAATTCCAGAGAGAAGCTCCTCTCGCTGACGGACGCGGCCCCGAGGGTGCTTTAATTGAGGTTTTTTAATTATAAATTTACTTTTTTTTGTTGTTTGTTTTTAAATCTATGGTTTTATAACAGAAATGGGTACAATTTCTGGGTAAAATGGATAAAATGGGTGATTTTATCCTTTTTTGGGAGCGATGATTATAAAATGTGTGGTTTTTATTTCTTTACAATAAATACAAACAAACCTCAAGGACACCACGCCACGGTTCGGGTGAACGCCTACAAACAAACGGGAATTCTCCCCCTCACTTCCAACTTTTTTCCTCACCTTTTTAAGGCGCCAAAAATTCCTTCAAGCTCCACCCCAAACGTTTCTCAAAACTTTTCCTCCTGGGAAAAGCCTGGAGGGGATTCCCCAAAATCGCCGGGGGAGCTTGGACTCACCCTCCCGCCGCTCTAGGAGGCGGAACGCTGGCGCTTCCGGCCGTAGGAGATGTGCCGGATCTGCACTTCCAGCTGGAAAGCATCCAGCCTTTCCTTGGGATTGAAAGCCAGCATGTGATGCAGGAGCTTGCAGAGATCCTCGGGCATGGATTTCTTGTTCTTCAGAGGGATTTGGAGCTTCAGGTTGGGATTCTCCAGCAGAGCTTCTCCCAGCGGGATCAGCTCCTTGCCTTGGCAGATGTAAGTTCCTGTAAGAGGAGGAGCAGCCTTAGGGAGGATCCACAAAAAAGGGTTGGAGAGGGGGGGAAAAAAAACCCCACGACCCATTGGGAATGTCGGCGGGAATTCCGCCGGGTGGGGAGGGATTGAGAGTTCAACCCAAAACCGCTCCGTTATCGTTACTCCGACAATTCCACTCGGCCCAACTTCTCCTCCTGGGCTGGAGGAGGGAAGAGAAATGGAAACGGGACCAGTTTGCTGCTGGGTGTGGAAATGCTCTGCCCCAGAGGCTGGGAATGATTAAGTGTCTCCCAAAGCAGCCAGGAAAATCCTGGCGGGAAGAGGGAATGTTCGGGCGGGGGAGGGTTGGCCTCGCGCTCCCGCTCTCGAGCTCTTTGAAGGGGATTTGTTCTCCGCTCGCTCCTTTCCGGAGGTGGCAGTGCCAACGTTCCTCAAGGTTTGGGCGTTTTCCAAAGGAATTGAGAGCGGAATTCCAGTTGAGGGGGAAAAAAAAAAAACACAATAAAAATGGGAAAAGGGGAGGGGGGAAAAGTGACAACTCCGGAGTTGGTGGAAATGGAGGAGTTGAAAGTCTGAAAGGGAAGACAGACAGGTGAGGGATGAGCCGGGAAACGTCTCCGATTGTCATGCAAACGAGCGCGGCTGGCACCCTCCTCTCTCCAGGCTGGCACCCTCCTCTCTCCAGGTGGCTTTCCCACTGCAAAATCCCGCTCTGGAATCAGGCAGGAGCGAGAATTCCAAGCGGGAACGCGGCGGGGTTTGGAAAAGGAGTCACCCCCCTGGGAGAGAACTCAGCCAAACGGCAGCTGGAAGATCCAAATGTCCCTTTCCCGGTTGGTTTTCCGGCTCCTTGGGATGCTCCGAATGATGCCCAGCCCTGGGTTATTCCAAGCAGATCCATGAGCCCAGCTCCAGAGAGGATTTGGGAACATTAAAAGCCATTTTAGAAGATCATTTCCCCCCCCCCAACAATTCCTTATCAACACTAAGGGCCAAATCCACGTTTGGAGAGAATTCCTGAGGGGAAGGAAGGCCAGAGAAGCCAGGAGGGATTTTTTTCCCCTTAACCTTTAAACCCTCTCTGGAATTCTTTTGACGAAGCCGGCAGAAGGATTTTCCAGACAAAACCGTGGATTTGTAAATCTCAGGAGCATTCCCTGTGCCTTAGGGACGCATCTCGAAAACCGGGAATCCTGAAGGAACAGAGGATTCTTCCCGGTTCTTTTCTAAATCCCAGCCCCGCCCCCCCCCCCCGGAAAAACCCCAACTTTGGGATTTTTGTGGTTGGGAATTCCTGGGAAAAGCCACATTTAAAGACTATTGGAATTATTGAGTGGCTTGGGTTGGAAGGGAGCTTTAAAGCTCATCCAGCTCCAACCCCTGCCATTATCCCAAGCTGCTCCAAGCCCTGGGAAACTTCCAGGGATGGAGCAGCCGTTTGGAAATGCCTGGAAAAACATCCCGGAAAGGATCCCTTGGGGTTCCAAAGAGCCCCTGATCCTCACCAAGCAATTCCTTCTCGGTGTCCCCGTCGCGGAACGTGATCCTCTCCACCATGGCCCAGAAGATGACGCCGAGGGCAAAGATGTCGGCCTTGGCCGTGTAGTGCCCTTCCCAAACCTCCGGAGCCATGAAGAAGCTGGATCCGCAGGCGGAGGAGAAGCGGCGCCCGTTGACGCTCCCTCTGCCGCGGCACACTTTGCTCAGGCCAAAGTCTGCCACCTGGGATGGGGGGAGAAACAACGGGAAGGGATGGGGAGAGATAATGGGGGAAAATGGGGAGAGATAATGGGGGAAAATGGGGAAAGAGAGATGGGGAGAGATAATAGGGAAAAATGGGGAGAGATAATGGGAAGAAATAGTGGGGAAGAAAGGGGGGGAAGAAATAGTGGG
>NW_008237408.1:1806627-1806942 GCF_000691975.1 Corvus brachyrhynchos
GCCGGGGAATGGGGAAAAAACGGAGAAAAGGGGGGAAAACGGGGGGAAATGGGCAAAAAATGGGCAAAAACGGGGAAAATGGGGAAAAATGGGGGGGAAATGGGAAAAAATGAGGAAGAAATGGGAAAAAATGGGGAAGAAATGGGAAAAAATGGGGAAGAAATAGTGGGAAGAAATGGGATTTACCATGTGGTCACCGCCGGCAAAATCCCGCTGGGAGTTTGCATTTTGTATCCTAACTGCTGGAATGCTTGGGATTCCGAGCTAGGAACGAGCTGCGGGGAATTCCTGGGATTCTGGAGTGAGCTGGCTCCC
>NW_008237408.1:1806960-1808380 GCF_000691975.1 Corvus brachyrhynchos
GAAAGAGTTTCAGCCCGGTGCTACGGGAAGTGCAGTAATGGAGCCATTCCCGCTTTCCCTCAACATCCAGGGAAGTGATTTGGGCAAGCAAAGATGGAAAATTTGGGAAAGCAAAGTGTTCTTGGTGAGGAAGGGCAGAGGAAATATTCCTTCACTTCCGAGTGCCCGTGATCCCTCTGAGTGTGGAGTTTGGGAGCCCTGAGCTGCTCCTCCCAGCAGGATCAGCAGTGGATGGAGGAAAAGTGGGATTGGGAGCTCTGCTTCCTTCCAATATTCGGGAAAAGCAGCCCATGGCTGCTCTGGGATGCGTTTGTTCCGAGAGGCCGACGGTGAGCGCGCTCCAGAGCCCGGGATGTGCGAGCACGGAGTCGTGGAATGCTTTGGGTGGGAAGGGAGCTTCGAGCCCATCCCATCCCAACTCCCTGCCACGTCCCAGGCTGCTCCAGCCTTTCCTTGGGCACTGCCAGGGATCCGGCCATTCCCTGGGAATTCCAGCCCAGCCAGGAATTCCTTCCCAACATCCCACCCCAAGCTCCCCTTTCCCACTGGGAAGCCATTCCCTGCCTCCTGCCCCTCCAGCCTTTATCCCAACTCCCAGCTCTCCTGGAGGAAGGGGCTCTGAGCTCTCCCTGGATCCTTCTCTTCTCCAGGCTGGACACCTCCAACTCCTGGAAGGGCCTTTGAGATCTTCCCAGACCCTTCTCCTCTCCAGGTGAACATTCCCAGCTCCTGGAAAGGGCTCTGAGCTCTCCCTGGATCCTTCTCTTCTCCAGGTGAACATTCCCAGCTCCTGGAAGGGGCTCTGAGATCTTCCCAGATCCTTCTCCTCTCCAGGTGAACATTCCCAGCTCCTGGAAAGGGCTCTGAGCTCTCCCTGGATCCTTTCTCCTCTCCAGGCTGGACACCCCCAGCTCCTGAAGGTCTTCCCAGATCCTTCTCTTCTCCAGGTGAACATTCCCAGCTCCTGGAAAGGGTTCTAAGGTCTCCTTGGATCCTTCTCTTCTCCAGGCTGGACACCTCCAACTCACAGAAAGAGCTCTGAGATCTCCCTGGATCCTTCTCTTCTCCACGTGAACATTCCCAGCTCCTGGAAAGGGTTCTAAGGTCTCCTTGGATCCTTCTCTTCTCCAGGCTGGACACCTGCAGCTCCTGAAGGTCTTCCTGGATCCTTCTCCAGGTGAACATTCCCAGCTCCTGGAAGCGGCTCTGAGATCTTCCCGGATCCTTCTCCTCTCCAGGTGAACATTCCCAGCTCCTGGAAAGGGCTCTGAGCTCTCCTTGGACCCTTCTCCTCTCCAGGCTGGACACCCCCAGCTCCTGAAGGTCCCTCTCTTCTCCAGGCTGGACTCACCACACTCCTGGGAAGGGCTCCGAGCGTCCCTCTCTCCTCCCGGTGCCCACCCCCGACCCTCGGATCACC
>NW_008237408.1:1809178-1810323 GCF_000691975.1 Corvus brachyrhynchos
TCCCGCAGCGCCAGCTCCACGTTCTCGGGGACGTTGCAGGGCATCCTCTTGACGGCCACTTTCCTCTTGGTTCGGTTGGCGACGGCCTCGTAAACCACCCCGTAGCTGCCCCGGCCCACCTCCTGCACGATGCTGTACTTGGCTTCCGCAGCCATCCGACGCTTCCGGCCGGGAATCAGGGCAGAGGCTTCGGAATCATGGCAGGAAAACCTGGAAGAGGATTAAAAAAAACCCAAAAAACCATAAACAACCTCTTAAGCTTCAAACTCTTCTAAACTCAACAGTTTCCTGAGCAGGAGCTGCGTGAGGAGAGGCAGCTCAAACCATATCCATGGTAAACCGGAGACGTTATCCGGCACAATCCTGGCGGCACAGCGGGATCTGAGCTCCCGGGAAGCGCCATCGATCCATCCCCGGCATGTGGAGCCGGGTGAGAAGGGAAAAGGGCTCCCTGGACACGTTTCCTGAGCAGGGGGCAGAGGGAAGATGAGACCTGCTGGCTCACAGCTGAGCAGAATTGACTTTGAAATAAATAAATTGGCCACGAGTGCTGGTTTGGCACTGAATCTTTCCCTGTTTGAGATTTCCTCGCTGCATCGTGTCCCTGCACTTCTTCCAGTACCGATTTCCTGCCCTGCTCCTCATCCCTTTCCCCAGCCCTTCACAAGCTGACCCTGAACTTCACCTCGAGCTCCCTGTCCCGCTCCCAGACCCCCCATTCCAGGTTATTGCTCCCCTCATTACCCGGCACACAGGTTCCCACTGCAATCCTACAGGTCCCCCCTACTCCTTTCTCAGCCCCTCATTCCCTTTCTCCCTGTGCTCCTCAACACCACCCCAAATTTATCCCTAAAACTACATTAATTCCTTTCCCAATCCCTCAATCCTTCCCCCTTCAAGCTTCCTGCTCCACCTGCTGCTGCTGCCTTCAAAGCCCCCACTCCCAAATCCCCCTTCCTCCCCAAACCCACAGTCCAGCTCCCCCAACTCCATCCCCCGGCTCTGCTCCTTTCCCAAATCCCATCTTTTCGCTCAGCCCTCTCCCAGCTGATTCCCAGCCCCTCGCTCCTTCCCAGAGCGGCTCCCCCCTGTCCAAAACCCGCCCTCCCCCCACACCCACCCCCACAAACACAACCAACCCCCTC
>NW_008237408.1:1810457-1810933 GCF_000691975.1 Corvus brachyrhynchos
CCCAGCTCCTCCCAGCATCTCAACACCCACCCCAGCCTCAGCTCCTCTTCCCATCCTCTGCCCCACTCCAGGCCCCTTCCCCGCCTCCGCCACCCCCTCAGGCCCAGCTCTTCCCCATTTCCCACCCAAGACCCCTTCCCCACCTCAGGCGCAGCTCCTTCCCCACCTCAGCCCCTCTTCCCACGGCCACCCGCCATTCCCTCACTCCCAGCCTTTCCCAGCATCTCACCTAAGGTCCCTTCCCCTCCCCAGCCAAGTCCTGGTCCCCTTCCCCACCTCAGCCCCCTGCCCCACTTCCAGCAGCCCCTCAGCACTTCCCAGCATCTCAAGCAAAGCCCCTTGGAGACCTCACCTCACCCCCAGCTCCTTCCCCACCTCAGCCCCTCTTCCCACCCCCTGCCCCCTTCCACCATTCCCTCACTCCCAGCTTTTCTCTGCTTCTGGCCTAAGGCTCCTTGCTCTCCCCACCTCAGAGC
>NW_008237408.1:1811241-1813569 GCF_000691975.1 Corvus brachyrhynchos
ACCCCCACCCCCCCGGGCGCCCCTTCAGGCTCGGGAAGCGGCTGCAAGGATTCCCTGGATCCTTCTCTTCTCCAGCTGGACATTCCCACCTCTCCCAGCCTGCCATTGGATCCAGCCCCATCCCGACTCCTCTGCGGGAAGGAATTCCGGCCTCCAGGCCCTTCCCTGGGAATCTCGGCACTCCAGGAAGGCTCTCCCTTCCCTTTCCCATCCCCGACTTCCCGAAAAACCCCTGGCCATGGATTCGGAGCCTCCTGCATCCCACAATCCCGGAATGCTTTGGCTGGGATCCACGCAGCTTCAATCCCATCCCATTCCAAGGCCGGCACCTCCCCCGATGATCCCAGGCTGCTCCAGCCTTTCCTTGGGCACTCCTGGGGATTCCCTGGGAATTCCTTCCCAAGATCCCACCCAACCCTTCTCTCTGGATTCGGGATCTGGATCCCAACAGGACAGATCTCCATCCTCATCCCACATCCAGCAGAGGATGGCTCGGAGCAGGAATTCCAAAGAACAGAGCGGGGGGAAAGATCCGAACTAGGCCAAAACCTCATTTTCCTGGAAAAACCCTGGGATTTTCCAGAAATCTGCTGGATGCGGGGGGGACGCGGAATCCCAGAAAAATTCCAGGTGGGAATGAGTCACCAGCTCCAGTCTGGTTCCTCGCCAGCCCTTCCTGAGTTTTTTCCCTAGGGAATAATTTTTTCCCGTGGGAAGCAGGAGATGCGGAGCGGGGCCGTGATCCCAGCTCGAGGTTGGAATTCCATCCTGGGAAAATTCCCAGCTGGATCATCCACTCCCAGACAAGGAATGAGCTCCGGAAGTGCCGGGGGCTGGGGTTGGGAATGAGATGATCCTTAAGGTCTCTTCCCGCCCAAACCATTCCATGATTCTGTGATATTTGGGGTCGGATCCATCGTTTTCCATCACTGGAACAAAGGAATTCTGCTACATCCCATCCCATGGGATTCATCCCAGCGTTCCTGCGCTCCTTGGGCTGCTCCTCGGAGCCCAAGATCCCGTAAAACTCCGGAGGTTGTTCCAGGAGGGATGAAAGGAGAGGAAAGACAGCTCCAGGCATTCCCAAAATCCAGGAATCCCTCGGATTTCATCATCTGGATGGCCTGAATCCATCAGGAATCCCTTCCCAAGCTCCCCTTTCCCAGGGAAATCCCTCCATTCCCGCCTCTCCCAGCCTGCCATTGGATCCAGCCCCATCCCGACTCCTCTGCGGGAAGGAATTCCGGCCTCCAGGCCCTTCCCTGGGAATCTCGGCACTCCAGGAAGGCTCTCCCTTCCCTTTCCCATCCCCGACTTCCAGAAAAACCCCTGGCCATGGATTCGGAGCCTCCTGGATCCCACAATCCCGGAATGCTTTGGCTGGGATCCACGCAGCTTCAATCCCATCCCATTCCAAGGCCGGCACCTCCCCCGATGATCCCAGGCTGCTCCCGCCTTTCCCTGGGCACTGCCAGGGATCCGGCCATTCCCTGGGAATTCCAGCGCAGCCGGGAATTCCTTCCCAACATCCCACCCCAAGCTCCCCTTTCCCACTGGGAAGCCATTCCCTGCCTCCTGCCCCTCCAGCCCTTTCCCAAATCCCAGCTCTCCTGGAGCCCCTTCAGGCTCGGGAAGGGGCTCCGAGGATTCCCGGGATCATTCCCAGATCCAGCCGGACATTCCCGGCTCCGCAGCTCCACGTTCTTTTTTTTTTCCCTAAAACTCCTCCTGGCCCATTTTGGGTCGCTGCTACTTTTAATTCCCCTTGGATCGGGAATTCCCAGGAATGTGGGATGGCAGCTCCGGAGGGCTCCGATCCCATCTCCGCTCAATCAGGGCCGACCTCAAACCAGAGCAGCACCAATCCCGGTGTGATTCCAGAGCCATGGAGCGTGTCCGGGGCAGGGAACGGGTCGGGAATGGGGCTGGAGCACCGGGAGCGGCTGAGGGAGCTGGGAAAGGGGCTCAGCCTGGGGAAAAGGAGGCTCAGGGGGGAATTTTCCCTCTGGAATTGCCTGACAGGAGCCAGGTGGGATCGGGATTTCTCCCAGGAAAAGAGGGAACGGCCCCAAGTTGTTCCAGGGGAGGCTCAGGTTGGATTTTGGGAACAATTCCCGCCTGGAGAGGCGGGTCAGGCAGTGGAAGGGGGAGTCCCCATCCCCAGAGTGTCCAAGGAATTCCTGGATGTGGCACTCGGAGCTGGGGACAAGGTGGGACTCGATGACCTCGGAGGGCTTTTCCAACCTCGGGAATTCCGGGATTCAGCCAGGAGCCCTCCCCGAGCTCCTCCAGCTCCTCAGGGACACAAATCCCTCTCCTGCCATTCCC
>NW_008237408.1:1813839-1815481 GCF_000691975.1 Corvus brachyrhynchos
TGATTTACCTACTGTCAATAAATCAGCAGCACCTCCCTGGAGCCCATTTTTGGCCTTTTCCCACCCCAAATTTGGGCCGGCCAAGTTGGATTTTTTGAAGCATCTCCCAAGGCTCCCATGGACCACCAGATTTCTTGGAAAACTCCTGGAAAATCAGCTGGCAGTGCCTGAGCTTGGATCAGGAAAGAGGTGATCCCCATTTTCCTGAAGGAAGGGATAAAATCCCGGGATTTAAGCCGGAAAATATCCAGGCAGAACCCAAAAGCGACCGCGGGAATGCAAAATTCCAGGGAAACAGCCCCACTTCCCGAGTTTTCCAGCTTGGGAATCCTCCCCACCTTTCCCCGGCGCCGGATCCCATCCGTTTGATGTCCTGCTGCTGGAAGGGGTCGTTGCTTTTCCCTGGAAATTCCCCGTCACTCCGGATCCTGCCGGGATTGGCCGTCGGGAATGCTCGGACACGGATTTGGGACAGAAACGCCAAAAAACCCCAAACCATTTAAAACATTCGCATTTTCCATCCTGATTTTCCAATATCCACATCCCGAAGCTGTTCCCGCCCAGCGGGGTTGGCCGTTGGGACCTACAGGGATCCCAAAAAAAAACCTGGGAATGCTCAAAAAAGGATATTTTTCCTCCTCCTCACCGGCTCGAATCCCTTCAGCCAAATTTGGGGAGAAAAGGCGTTTTTCTGGCAATAAACCCCCCCAAAAATGGGAATTTTGGGGAGCTGCCGAGGGAATGAAGCGCTGAGAGGTTGGGAAATTATCCCGGGAAAGGATAAAGGAAGCACGGAGCTTCTCCCAGGCCTAAAATCCAGGGAATTCTTGACAATCCAGGTGGTCCAGGGAAGACTGGAGCGACATTTTTATTCAAAAATTGCTTTTTTTTAAATGAGAAAAATAAATTTAAAACGTATTTATTTAAAGAAAAGGATGAGTTCCGGTCTCCTGGGAATGTGATGGGGCACAGCGTCACTTCCCAACCCCATTTTCCCTAAAAATCCCCCAAATCCAGGCTCTCATCCCAACCCTCCAACCACTCCTGTGATGTTCTACCCCCCTCTTTGGGGCGTTTTCCCGAATTTTTGGCTTTTCCAGGCCCAGGTGGTCTCACCTGGGGGGCACAAACTCAATTCCCAGATGGAAAAACGCTTCCCTCCCTCCTCCAGCCCTTCCCGGGGAGTCATTCCAAGGAATTACCGAGCTAGGATCGCCGCGCCGGATTCCTGATTGAATGAATTGAATTATTGAAATCTTTGATTCCCGAGGTGGCGGCAGGGAGAGGGATCCGGCAGGGATGAGCATTCCCACTGAAACGACGGGGGAAGAAAATCCCATGGGATGGGGCCGGTTTGGGGGAGAAAGCGGCGGAGGGGAAGGTTCGGCCTTTCCCAAGGAAAAGCAGCGCCAATTCCCGGCGCCGGAGCGGGCAGATCCCGGTCTCCGCTTCCCGCCGGGCATTTCCACCATCCCTGGAACACCCGCTTGGAATTTTCTGCTCTCCCCCCACCAGTCCCAAATCCACGATCCCCACCCCGACGCTCCCGGAGCGGGATGGGCGCGGGATCGGGGCTGGATCCGGGATTGAGGGGAAAGCCAGGTGGGAAAAATCCCCCCTCCACACAACCCCCCCCACACAC
>NW_008237408.1:1815829-1817519 GCF_000691975.1 Corvus brachyrhynchos
CTCCTCATCCAGGAGGTTTCGCTTCGGGGATGAATCCCTGAATCCGCTCCCTGCTGAGGGTGAAACGAAATCTCCTTCCCGAGGGATGGAGCCGGCCCCGCTATCCCACCGCAGGAAAAGTTTCGCTCTCCAGCCCCAAAATCCAGCGGGGATGCAACAAGAGGCGGCGTGGCCTGCCCGGAGCCGCGGGGTGCTGCTGGATTCCTCCGGGATAGAGGGAATTTCTGGGCTTTAGGGAATTTTTTTAGGGGAGCTGCCACGCCACGATTTTGCCCATCCCGTATTCCCACTCCTTTCCCTTCGGCTCGGGACCTCCCCGGGATGCTTCCTGCCTTGGAGCCAGCCCTAAAATCACACAAAAACCGGGACGAGCGCGGGATTGTTTCTGTTGTTGCTTTGTTCGGTTCAGATCCCCCCACCCCACAAACAAAACAAAAAAAAAAAAAGAAGGAAGGAGCAGCTGAGAAGACGGGAATGCCGGGGGGAAAAATGTTATTCCCGATGGTTTTTTCCCCTCCAAGCAGCCTTTCCCGGCTCCCATCTGTGTTTCCAGTCACACCGCGGCGCCTCATTTGGGCCAATTATGGCCAATTACCTGATTGAGGGGCACCGCGGAAAGGCAGCGCTGCTTTTTCCTACCGAGCACAGGGCATATGTACGCGACCCCACCCCCCCCCCTCCTCCTTCTCCTCCCCAGCATTCCCAAATCCCTCTTTTCCTCCCTGAAATGCCCCCAAAAGCCGCCGGCACAAAGCCAGGATTTGGAGGAGCAGGGCAGGGATTTAGCGGGGGACACTCTTGGATGATAATTTGCTTTTTTTGTTTTCCACCTGGGAAAAGCTTTCCCTCCTTCCATGGATCCTTCCCGGCCGCCTCTGTGTCACCCTCTGGATCAGGCCTTGGCTCCAGGAAGGGGGGGGGAAAAAGGGGGATTCGTGCTGGTTTTACCCCGGCAGTGGGAAGCGGGAATGCTGCGGGATGTGCCCCTCACGTGGCGGGGCCGATCCCAAACCGGGAATGCCGGAGCATCCTTGGAGGAGGTGTTTGGGGCAGGAGGATGGCGATCCCACAGCCGGGATAATCCCATGGGAAGAGGCGCTGGGAGCTGCCCGCGAGCTCCCGGCCCGAATCGCCTCAAATGGAGCGGATAAAATCCCATTGCAGGCAGCACCTGCTGCCCCTTCCACCTCCTCTCCTCGCCTTATTCCCGTTCCCGCTGCTCCCAGAATGGAGAAGGCAGCGTCTCCCACCTCATCCCAGCCGGAGCAATCCATAAAAGCCGCTTTTCCTGATGGATAAACCCCGCCGTTATCTCAACCGCAGGCTGGATTTCCAGAAAAAAAAACCAAAAAAAAAACCGAAAAACCACAAAAATCCACAGAAACCTCATTTTTTTATTGTTTTTATTCCTCCCCAAATTAATGAGGGTGATTCAACCGCGTGGAAAACTCCATGGATTCACCCTTGGGGCAGCAGGGATGGAGCGGCCGTGTCCTGGCACATCCCTCCGGCATGGATGGGGGGTCGTTTTTTGGGGAGGAAAAGGAAGATTTGTACCCGGGAGGAGCTTTTTGGGGTGGCCGTGACATCCCCGGGCACGACCGGAGCATCCTTTGGGAAAGAAGGCCCAGGCTGGGTTTTCCTGGAGGAAAAAATATTGTTTAAAATGATGAAAAAATGGGGGGGGAGG
>NW_008237408.1:1818288-1820885 GCF_000691975.1 Corvus brachyrhynchos
CGGGGATGGCGCAGAGCTGCCGCCAGCGAGGGGTCCTTGCTCTCATCCAGGGGTTGGGGGGGATCTTCCAGCGTGGAGGGGTTTGGGTGTCACATCCCTGTCCTGGTGCTCTCTGTCACCTCTGTCCGGTCCCTTCATTGTCCCCTAACCCTGGTGCCACTTCCCTGTCCTGGTCACCTCTGTCTGATCCCATAAACCTGGTGCCACCTCCCCATCCTGGTCACCTCTGTCCTGTCTGATCCCATATTTATCCCATAAATCTGGTGCCACCTCCTCATCCTGCCCCTCTCTGTCCTCTCTGTGTGGTCCCTTCATTGTCCCCTAACCCTGGTGCCACCTCCCTGCCCTGGTCACCTCTGTCCAGTCCCATATTTATCCCATAAATCTGGTGCCACCTCCCCATCCTGGTCACCTCTGTCCTGTCCTGGTCACCTCTGTCTGATCCCATAAACCTGGTGCCACCTCCCCATCCTGGTCACCTCTGTCCTGTCTGATCCCATATTTATCCCATAAATCTGGTGCCACCTCCTCATCCTGCCCCTCTCTGTCCTCTCTGTGTGGTCCCTTCATTGTCCCCTAACCCTGGTGCCACCTCCCTGTCCTGGTCACCTCTATCCGGTCCCGTATTTATCCCATAACCCTGGTGCCACATCCCCATCCTGCCCCTCTCTGTCCCCTCTGTCCGGGCCCTTCATTGTCCCCTCAACCTGGTGGCACCTCCCTGTCCTGGTCCTCTCTGTCCCCTCTGATCCCATATTTATCCCCTAACCCTGGTGCCACCTCCCTGCCCTGGTCACCTCTGTCCAGTCCCATATTTATCCCATAAATCTGGTGCCACCTCCCCATCCTGCCCCTCTCTGTCCCCTCTGATCCCATATTTATCCCCTAACCCTGGTGCCACCTCCCTGTCCTGGTCCTTTCTGTCGCCTCTGATCCCATATTTATCCCATAAATCTTGTGCCACCTCCCTGTCCTGGTCACCTCTATCCGATCCCATATTTATCCCATAACCCTGGTGCCACCTCCCCATCCTGCCCCTCTCTGTCCCCTCTGATCCCATATTTATCCCTTACCCCTGGTGCCACCTCCCCGTCCCCTCTCTGTCCCCTCTATCCGACCCCATATTTATCCCCTAACCCTGGTCCCACACAGCTCCGGGATCTGCTCCCGACGACCCCGGAGAAGCCGGATCCCTTTTCCCGGCAGGATGAGGGCAAAGAGGGATGGGGAGGATCCACGTTCCCGTTCCCAGGTGGCCACCGGGATGAAGCTCCGGGAACTGGGAGGGAAGTGCGAGGCCTGGGTCGTGTCGGTCACTGATGTTGGTAGAACCCGCTGGGACACGGAATTCTATGGGAATTCTGTGGGAATTGGGCTCAGATCCCAGCAATCCATGATCTGAGGATTGACTTGAACCATCCTAGGATAGGGACAGGGCTGGCAGCTCCCCAAAACCAGCCCGGAGCGGGAAATGGCGCGGATGGGAACCATCCAGCTCCGGGAACAGCTGGGAATGCGCTGCCCCACCACGTCCAGCCCCGGCCGGGACCTGTGCCATGAGAGTGCCCGGAAAAAACGAACCCGGAACACTCCAGATCCTTTTTTTGGGAGCAGCTCCTTTCCCAACGGGATAATTTCGGCAGGGAGAGGCTGGGCTGAGGCCAGGCACATTTTGGTGCAGGCACCGTCCCGGTTTGGCGGGATTTGGCGGGGTTTCGGCGGGATTTCGCGGGGTTTTGACGGGTCCGTCCCTGCCGTGCGCAGCCACCATGAGGGCCGTGCTCTGGGACCTGCTGCTGCTGTGCCTCTTCGCCCGGGCGCGGGGCGACTGCCGGGGCGACTGCCTGCACTGCGACCGCCAGCTCTACCGCGACAGCTTCGACGTCCTCGTGAGTGCCGCCGCGGCCCCTTGTCCCCAGTCCCGTGGGCACCCTCCTCCCTGAGCGGGATTGGGGTCCCGGGGTGGGATTTGGGATTGGGGGGGGAGGGGCCGCCTGCTGTCGCTGTCCGTGGGCACTGGGGTGGTCCCGAGGGAGGGCGAAGATCCCAAATCGGGACCCCAAACACCCCCAGCTTTCATCCCCCATTGCTCCTCACCCATCCCAACCCCATCCTCTGAGGAGCCTCCGAAATCCCGCTCCCGGTCTCGATTTGCCTCCCACCCTGGATGGGAAGAGCCATAATCCCGCAATTTGGGCTTTTCCCAGCTCCTGATCCTTTTCCGCTCTGCTGAGCCGTGGCCGTGTCCTGGCCGGCTGCGATCCCGTCTCCGCCATTCCCGAGGGATTATCCATCACCTCTCCCCGCCCACTCCCCTGTTTATCCGGGATGACAAATCCCAGCACGTCCCCCCCTTCCCAAAAGGAGCCGGCAGCTCGGAAGGCCCCCAGGGTTGGGAAATATCCCCCCAAAAATCTCGGGAGGGACCAGAGACTTCCAGGAGAGGCTGGAGCCACCCCAGTGCCACCAAGGGCACGTCACTGCCACCAAGTTTTGGGGGGCCACCACGCTGGTTTGGCCCCAAAATGTTGGTTTGAAGGCACCAGCACCTTCTTCCTGCCTGGTCCTGCTCTTGGAGCTGCAGCTGGAAACTGGGA
>NW_008237408.1:1820970-1822947 GCF_000691975.1 Corvus brachyrhynchos
GAGGGATGTGGGGTCTTCTGAGGCTCCGTTTGGGCTGGAAGAAGCCTCGCGGTGGGATTTGGTGCAACCCTTCCACCAAAGCAAGGCCCGAGGAAGTCCCGTCAGCTCTGTCGGAGCTGGGAGCAGGAGATTCCCCGGAATTCCAGGTGCCAGGGAGGGACAGGGACCAGCTGCTCCTCCAGCTGTGGGTGAATCGCCCCATCCCGCTTCCCAAAACCCACAGAGGCACCAAGCAAAGATCGGGAAGAGCCTCCCCAGGTGGTTTTGGCGCTGGATGTGGAGGATCATCGGCTGCTGCTTGCCGAGCATTCCCAACCCGCTCCGAGCCATTTCCGTGGGAATTCAGACCACAGCTCCACAGCCGAGGAGCCCGGGATGTCCGTGCTGGAGGGTGCCAGGACCTCTGATGGTGGGGCTGGGCTGAATCCTCTCGAACTGCACAGATCCATCACTTCCATCGGCGCAGACCCTTCCAAAGCCTTGGAAATCCCAGGAGAGGACCTCGGCTCAGAGCAGGATGCCCTCGGTGACCCCACAAGGCCCCATCCTACAAAATGCTCCTCACCGCCTCGCCTGGGGACAATTCCCCTTCTTTTGGGTTTTGTCGGCGGAGCCCTCGGGGATGGGAAGAGCCGACGGAGCTGCAGCCCTGAGCGACCACGCCGGGACTTGTGGCACCTCCCTCTTGGCCGAGCTGATGGTCCCAAGGAGAAGAGAAGTTCGGCAGAGCTTTGGGGCCTGCAGGCGGCCACGGGATCCCCGATGTCCTCCAGCACGGCGTCCCCAGCTGGGGTTCGGCGTTTGAAGGACCCCGCCGTGAAGGAGACGCCGGGATGGAGACGATTCCGCGTGCAGGAGGACAACCCTTCCCTTCTGGGCCTTCCACCCACGGCTCCTTCTGGTGTTTGTTGAGTTTGGCTCTTCCATGATCTTTTCCGGATGGTTTTCCCTGGGCGCTGTGCCGGGTCTGCGTGCGGCTCCGATGGATGAGGCACAACCGTGGTGGGATGAACCCGTGGGCGCTGAGGGAGCCCAGGGACACCTGTGACAAAGGGATGTGGTGAGGGGGGCCCGTTCCTGGGGCCTGGAGGATCCAAAGGTCACCGCTGCCTTTGAGGAAGGCGTGGAGGAGGATCTGGGAAGCTTCCCACGGATCCCCAGCGAGGCGTTGGAGCGCATCGTCCTGCAGAGCTTCCCCGAAGGTTTGGAGCACGGGAAGGTCACCGGGAGCAGCCAGCGGGGATTTATGGAGGGGAAGCAGTGCCTGACCAGCGCCGTGGCTCTCTGCAGCCGGACAGCCGGGCTGGACCTTCATCCCCGTGTCCCGTGACATCCTCAGGGCCAACCCCAGGGCAGTGAGGCGGAGTCGAACCTGGAGGAGCTGGACTTGTTCGGGATAACGGGGCAGGAGCACCCTCAGCAGATGCTGCGGAGCTGGGAGGGGTGGGGGGAGCCCACAGGGTCCTGCTGCCATCCGGAGGAACGTTCCCAGCTGGAGAAACCTCGGGAAGAGCAGCAAGGAGAGGAGCAAAGTCCCGTCCCTGGGGAGGAACAGCTCCAGGCACCGGGACCTGCCATGGGAACGGGCCAGAGGTCCCTTCCCACCTCCACCATCCCATCCCATCCCATCCCATCCCATCCCCTCCCAGCTCCACCGTTCCATCCCATCCCAGCTCCACCAGCCTGTCCCACCATTCTGTCCCGTCCCAGCTCCTCTCCACCAGCCTGTCCCAGCTCCACCATCCCATCCCGTCCCAGCTCCACCATCCCGTCCCGTCCCAGCTCCACCGTCCCATCCCATCCCAGCTCCACTGTCCCATCCCATCCCAGCTCCACCGTTCCATCCCATCCCAGCTCCACCAGCCTGTCCCACCATCCTGTCCCATCCCAGCTCCACCATCCCATGACTCAATGGCTTTTGGGTTGAAGGGCCCAGCAGAGCCCAGAATGGTGGAGCAGGAGCGTGGAATTTGACGG
>NW_008237408.1:1823109-1823460 GCF_000691975.1 Corvus brachyrhynchos
AGAGCGGAGCGTGTCGGGGGAAGGTTGGAGACGGGTGCTGAGCATCTCCACTCTGGGAACGGGCTTTGGGAGGGGACACCTCCCGGGATGAGGCCAGGGAAGCGCTGACGAGCTGCCGGCCCCTTTCCGTGGGCGCGGTTGGGTGTCGGATGGGCTGGAAGCGCGGGGATGCCGGAGTACCTGGATTTGGATGCTCTTGGAGGTCCCTTCCAACCCAACCATTCCCCGCTTTGGGGCACAGTCACGGGCGCTCCATCCCTCTGACGTCCATCCGTGTTTCCCTCGCAGATCTGCATCCTGGAGTGGGAAGGGGAAGCCGTGCCGAGGGCCACCTTGGAGCTGTGCGCGGCC
>NW_008237408.1:1823795-1826268 GCF_000691975.1 Corvus brachyrhynchos
TAAACCGAGACCCCGCCGGGGCCGCCGAACGCCAACCCTCCACCCCTGCCCGCCACATTCCATGGGTGCCATCCAACAAGGGGGCCATCACAAAGAGAATCCATTCGGAAATGGCTCGGAAACGCCAAATTGGAGGCCGGGGAGGGACGCGGAGGCGGCGCGGGAAGGGCCTTCTTCGGGGTCACCTTCGGGGTCACCTTCGGGGTCACCCTCCCGCCCAGGGAGGGTGGGCTGAAGGGGTTTGTGCTCCACGTCCAGCACGGGTTGGTTCCCCCCAGTACAAAAACGTCCCCAAAAAAATAGGGAAAAAAAAAAAAAAGAAATCAGGAATTCAAAAAGAAGTGAGGAAAATGTTACAGATTTTTCATTTAAAAAAAAAACAAACAAAAATTGAGATTGAGAATGGTTTGCAAGTCAAAGGCAATGGGAAAGAACGCTAAAGGAAAGAAGCAGCTAAATGAAAAAAAAAAAAGAGCATTTCCATCCCTGAAAATCAAATAATTTCAATGATTTCAATTTAAAAAGGGTGAGGAGAAAGGGAAAATACTTAAAAGAAACAAAAAAGGAATTAAAAAATTTTAAAAGGAATAAAAAATGAATTTCAGAAGTATATAAAAGAAATATAAAAAATTTCAAAAGTATTTAAAAGGAATAAAGAATGAATTTCAAAAATATTTAAAAGGAATAAAGATTAAATTTTAAAGTATTTAAAAGGAAATTTAAAAAAAGGATCAAAATCATTTAAAAGGAATAAAAGATCGCTCCAAATTATTTAAAAGAAGCTTAAAAAAGGAGGTAAAACATTTAAAATAAGCGGGATGAAAGCATTTAAACCAAATTTTAACGAGGAGCAAAAGTTGAGGTCGAGTAAATTAAAAATGTAAAAAAATAAAAAGGGATTAAACAAAAAGAGATTAAAGAAAAAGAGATTAAAGAAAAAGAGATTAAAGAAAATCAGGACTGCTCCACGTGGAAATGAAACAATTCCCGCCCGGAATTGTTCCCGTCCAGCCCCCGCTGCCCCCGTCCCTCCCTAAATCCCGGGATTTCCTCCATCCCAATCCCAGGGAGGGAGAACCCCTCGCTCCCTCCGCTCTCGGCTCAGCAGCTGCTTTTTTTTTTGTTGTTGTTGTTTTTTGGTTTTTTCCTTCTTTTTATTTTTTCCTCCTTTTTCTCCCCCCCTCTTTAATTCATTTTTTTTTTTTTTTTTTTTTTTTTTTTTTTTTTTTTTTTTTTTTTTTTTTTTTTAATTTTTTCCTCCTCCTTTTTTTTTTTTTTTTCCTTTTTTCCCGATTTTATTTTGTATTTTTTTTGTAGCGTTCCGGCACCGGCTTCCCAGCCCTTCCGCCCGGCACAGGCAAAATTAAACCCTGCTCCTGCCCCAGCCGCTCCCTCCTCTCTCTGCCGGACCCCAAAGCGCTTCAGACCCGAAATCTCTTTGCTCTTCACCCACTTAAAGCCACATTTAACCCCGGAGCCGACGAATTCCGACGGGAGCGCGAATTCCGACGGGAGGGAGGGAGGGATCCGCGCGGAACGGGCGGAAATCGATGCAAAGTACAGGAAAAACAAAAAACAACGGAATTTTTGCTGGAAAAAATTGGGGATTTTTTTTTTTTTTTTTTTTTTATTAACCCTTTAAACGTATCTCCAAGTCCAACTGGGCTTTGGTTTTGGGGTTTGGGGATTTTTTGGCCGATTTGCGTCCAGCAAAATCAACCCCGAATTCCCAGATTTTCCCAGCTCTGGAGATGGGATTTTGGCTTCCTGTGGGATTCATTCCCAACTTTCAAGGGTCGCATCCTGACTCCCGCCCAGCTCCCCAAAATTCCGTAAATCCTCGTTTATTTTCGTTTCAATTCCCCCTCTTTTGTTTCGTTTTGTTGCCGCCATTCCCCCCTTTTTCCGAGCGCTTTCCTTGGAATTTCGTGACCACTCCGGGGCCGACGCCTTTGCTCCGCACCTCGACCCGCCAGCGCCTTCCCGGCGCATCCCAACCCCAGAAAATGTGGGATTTCCCCACATCATTCCCAGGAGGACAATCCAAATCCGGCCGATTCCCTCCTTCCCGCTTCATCCCAAAAAAAAACCCCCACCCCATTCCCGAAGTTTATCCCGGCCTCACCCGCGGCGCCGCCGCCATCGCCTTCCTTTGTTTAAAAAAAACCACCAAAAAACCATAAAAGATGAGAATCCCGCTGGGAAAAAGCACCCAAAAAACCAAAAAAAAAAAAAAAAAATAGGGAAAAAATTCCAGGATAATCCCGAAATGTTGTTGTTTTTAATTGTTTCCTACAAAGATTTCTCCATTAAACTTGTACATAGCAAAAGGATTAATAAATCAGTTTACTGTTTCTACGATCTGATTGCGACTGGCCACCGTCACTCGGGCGTGAGCAGCTTCCCGCTGTCCCATCCCACGGGAATTCCTTGGATTTACGGGGCTGGGGGAGAAAAAAAGTGGAGATTTTGG
>NW_008237408.1:1826303-1831239 GCF_000691975.1 Corvus brachyrhynchos
ATGCCGTGGCGCGGAAGAGCTGCGGGAAGGGCGATCCCGTTGGTGAGGAATGGGGTGGAGCCACGGGTGGGTGGAGCGGGGAAATGGGATAAAAAGTGGGGTTTTAGGGTTTGAGGGAGACAACGGGAATTTCCACCTGGATCCATCCATAGTTTTTCCAGCTTTCCCCAGCAGCTGGAAATTTGGGATCGCCGTGGATTTAGGGATGGGAGCGGCATCGCTGCCCCGCGTGGTGGCGGGGGGTGAGGAGGAGCCATCCCAAGGGAATTCCCAGGTTCTTCAGGACAGCGGTCAGCGATTAAAAAATTGATTGGGGGAAGCCTCGGACTGGTGGGAGGGGAATTTTTTGGGATTGGGCCGAGGTGGGATCCGAGGTCCCCAAGCTCCCTGTGGGAATTGTAGGAATTGCATCCGTTTGGTGTTCCCGGGATGCAATTTTTAATCCGTTTTTTCCCCGTTTTTCCCTTCCTGGGACCCCCCTTCAGCTCCATCTCCTCTTCCCTTGCCTTTTCCAGTTCCTTTTCCACCTCCACATCCATGAAAAAATAAAATTCTATCAAATTATCCGGGGTTTTTTCTCATCCGAAGGCGCGTTGGAGTGGAGGGGAGGGCTCCAGGCCAATCCAGCGCCTTTTCACCCCTCCCTGGAGCTTCCAGGATTTTTTGGGATACTGGAATTCTCCTGGAGAAGCCGGCTTGGAGGGGTGGGATTTTCCCTGGGTAAAACGCGGCTGGATGGGAATAATCGGGAATGGGGACGGTCACCAGTGGGATCAGAGCTGCTCCCACTTGGGATTTCTAGGGAAGATTTGGGATCAAGGAACCCTCAGTGAGGGTGGAGGTGACTCCGAGGTGGGTGGGATGCGGGAATGCCGGAGGGATCGGGATCAGGATCAGGATCATTGGGAAGGGCTGGATCCATGGGATGAGGTGGGTGGGATGAGGGAATGCCGGAGGGATCGGGATCGGGATTGGGAAGGGCTGGATCCGTGGGATGAGGTGGGTGGGATGCGGGAATGCCGGAGGGATCGGGATTGGGAAGGGCTGGATCCGTGGGATGAGGTGGGTGGGATGTGGGAATGCCGGAGGGATCGGGATCATTGGGAAGGGCTGGATCCATGGGATGAGGTGGGTGGGATGTGGGAATGCCGGAGGGATCGGGATCATCGGGAAGGGCTGGATCCATGGGATGAGGGCGATGGTGTGAAGGTCCCCAAGGCCGAGTGCCGGCTCCTGGATTTGTGTCACCATGGAATGCTCCAGGATGGAAAACTGGGAAAGGTTTGGAGCTGGGAAAGAGGCTCAGCCTGGAGAAAAGGAGGTTCCAGAGGGAATTTTCCCCCTCTGGAATTCCCTGAGCAGCCAGGTGGGATCGGGATCTCTCGCAGGGAACAGGGATGGGATGAGTGGGTTGCACCAGGGGAAGTTCCGCTTGGATTTGGGAATAATTCCTGCCTGGAAAGGATTTTCCAGCCACCCAGGGATGTTGGGAATCCTCACCCCTGGAGGAATCCCAGGAATTCCTGGACGCGGCACTCAGAGCCCGGAGCCGGTGGCAAAGTCGGGATCAGCGACGTGCGACTCGCCCATCCTGGAGTTCTTTCCCATCCCAAATAATTCCGGGATCCCAGGTTAAAAACTTGCTGGATTTGGGGTGGGTTTTTTTGGGAAAACAAGCGCGGGAAGGAGGCGGCGCTGGGAGGGGGGAGCGGCGGTGCCAGCGGCGGGCGGACACTGCGACCTAGCGGGGACAGGAGAGGGGACAGCGGAATCCCGGGAATGCGCTGGGGGGAAAGGGGGGAAAGGGGGGGAAAGGAGGGGAAAAGGCGTATTTGGGCAGCTTTTCCACCGAAACCAATTGCTGGGAAGGAGAAAAATGAAGGGGAAAGAAGGGAAAAGCAGGAATTCAGGCTTTGTTTCCAAATGTGGGGTATCAGGATGCAGATGGGAAAAGGCCGGGGATGGTGGAGCAATTGTGGAGATCTGGATCCTGCTGAGGGTTTTGAACCTCTCAAACCCGGCTGGGGTGTGTTTGGGCAGCTTTTGCACCGAAACCAATTGAGAAAAGGAGGGAGAAAAGGAGGGGGAAAGGAGGGGGAAAGGAGGGGAAAGGAGGGCGTAGCCGAAGAAGAAGGAGGAAAGGAGGGAAACTGGAGGGGAAAGGGAGGGAAGAGGAGAGAAAAAGGGACAAAAAGAGAAAAGGAGGAAAAAGGAGGGGGAAAGGAGGGGGAAGAGGAGGGGAAAAGGAGGAGAAGAGGGAGGGAAAAGAGAGGGGAAAGGGGGGAAAAGGGGGAAAAAGGGGGGAAATGGGGGAAAAGGGGGGAGAGAAAAGGAGGGGAAAAGGAGGGGAAAAAGGAGGGGAAAAGGAGCGGAAACGGGGGGGAAAGAGGGAGAAAAGGAGGGGGAAAGGAGGGGAAAAGGAGAGAAAAAGGGACAAAAAGGGAAAAGGAGGGGAAAAGGAGGGGAGAAGGAGGGGAAAAGGAGGAAAGAAGGAGGAAAGGAGGGAAACTGGAGGGGGAAGGGAGGGGAAAAGGGGGAAAAAGGAGGGGAAAACGGGAAAAAAGGGGCAAAAAGGGAGAAAAAGGAGGGAAAAGGAAGGGGAAAGGGGGGGAAAAGGGGGAAGAAAGGGGAAGAAGGGAGGGAAAAAGGGAGGGGAAAAGAAGGGGAAAGGAGGGAGAGGGAAAAAAGGAGGAAAAGCAGGAAAAAGGAAGAAAAAGGAGGGAAAAGGAGAAAAAGGAGGGGGGAAAAGGAGGAAAAAGGGGGGGAAAAAGCAGGAAAAGCAGGAAAAAGGAGGAAATGGGGAAAAAGGAGGAAAAAAGGAGGAAAAAGGGGGAAAAGGTGGGAAAAAGGGGGAAAAGGGGGAAAAGCAGGAAAAAGGAGGAAAAAAGGGGGGGAAAGCAGGAAAAAGGAGGGAAAAAAGGAGGGAAAAAGGAGGAAAAAAGGAGGAAAAGAGGGAAAAAAGCAGGAAAAAGGGGGAAAAAGCAGGAAAAGCAGGGAAAGGCTCCGGCCCATCCGGCAAAGCACCCCTGGGATGAGGGCGGGCGGCGGCGGAAGCGTCCCCGGCACTCCCGGACCAGGAACCCCGAAGGAATCCCGGAGCCACAAAGGGATCCCCAACTTTTCCTTGGATTTCTCCGGAAAATCCCGTTCCAGAGGCGGCTGCAAAAACGGCGTTTTCACCTTTCTTGGGGCTTTTTCCCCCCGTTTTCCCCCTTTTTTTTTGGAGGTTTGGGAATAATCAAAAAAATTCTGGGAAGAGCGAGAAGGAAAAGGCGGGAGATGGCGGGAAAATTCTCCGGGATCCCAAAAATGTCCCCAAATCCCCGCCTGGAGAGGGGGAGAGGCCGGGAAGGGAGGAAGTGGGGGCAAGGATAGAGCCGGGGATCCAGGGAAAAGAGGAAAGCCTGGGATTAAAGCTGGGATTAAAGTTGGGATTAAAGCCTGGGATTAAAGGCTGGGAGCAAACTCTGGGTTTAAAATCCGGGATTAAAGGCTGGGATTGAAGTCTGGGATTAAAGCCTGGGATAGAAGTCTGGGATTAAAATCTGGAAGAAAAATCTGGGATTAAGGTCTGGGATTAAAGTCTAAAATCAAAGTCAGGGATTAAAATCTGGGGTCAAAGTCTGGGTTTAAAATCCGGGATTAAAGTCTGGGATCAAAGTCTGGGAGTAAAACCTGGGAGTAAAGCCTGGGATTAAAGCCTGGGGTCGAAGTCTGGGATTAAACTCCAGGAGCAAAATCTGGGAGCAAAGTCTAGGGTTAAAATCTGGGATC
This sequence comes from Corvus brachyrhynchos, assembly GCF_000691975.1. Taxonomy (NCBI): domain Eukaryota; kingdom Metazoa; phylum Chordata; class Aves; order Passeriformes; family Corvidae; genus Corvus; species Corvus brachyrhynchos. Next base: position 1,830,078 of record NW_008237408.1, read on the forward strand.
AAAGGCTGGGTTTAAAATCCAGGATCAAAGTCTGGGATTAAAGCCTGGGATTAAAATCCAGGAGCAAAGTCTGGGATTAAAGTCTGGGGCCAAAGTCTGAGAGCAAAATCTGGGATTAAAGCCCAGGATTAAAGTCTTGGATCAAAGTCTGGGATTAAAATCTGGGGTCAAAGTCTGGGATTAAACTCTGGGATTAAATCTGGGGGCAAAATCTGGGATTAAAGTCTGGGGTCAAAGTCAGGGATTAAATCGGGGATTAAAGTCTGGGATCACAGTCTGGCATTAAAGTCTGGGAGCAAAGACTGGGATTAAATCTGGGATTAAAGTCTGGGATTAAAGCCTGGGAGCAAAGTCTGGGATCAAAACCTGGGATTAAAGGCTGGGATTAAAGGCTGGGATTAAAGGCTGGGATATCAGGGAATCCCCAGCAGGCAGGGAAGGGCTCTGTGCTGCTGGAGGAGGAAAAGGAGGGGAAAAAAGGGGGAAAATGGGGAAAAGGGGGAAAATGGGGGAAAAAGGGGGAAAATGGGGGAAAATTGGGGGAAAAATGGGGAAAATGGGGAAAAAGCGGTGGGGAAAGGGGAGAGGTTTTGGGGAAAAAAGGGGGGAAAATGGGGAAAAAAGCGGGAATTTTGGGGAAAAAAGGGAGAATTTGGGGGGGAAAAAGGGGGGAAATGGGGGGAAAAGGGAAAATGGGGAAAAATGGGGGAAAAGGTGGGGGAAGGAAAAAATGGGGGGGAAGGGAGGGAGAAGGAGAAGGAGCAGGAAAAAAGGAGGAGGAAAAAAAGGAGGAGAAAAAGGGGAGGAAAAAACCAGGAGAGAAAAAAATGGGAAAAGGGGAGGAAAAGGAGGAGGAAAAAAAGAGGAAAGAAAAAAAGGGGGGGAAAGGAAGAAAAAGGGAGGAGGAGGAAAAAAGGGAGGAGAAAAGGAGAAAAAAGGAGAGGGGAAAAGGAGGGAAAAGGGGGGAAAAGGAGAGGGAAAAGGGGGGAAAAAGGGGAAAAATGGGAGGAAAAGGGGGGAAAATGGGCAAAAAAGGAGTAAAAACAGAGGGAAAGGGGGAAAATGGGGGAAAGGGGGGAAAATGGGGAAAAATGGGAAATTTTGGGTGAAAAGGGGGGGAAATGAGTGAAAAGGGGAGAGGTAAGGGGGAAATCAGAGGGGA
>NW_008237408.1:1831491-1831868 GCF_000691975.1 Corvus brachyrhynchos
GGAAAAAAGGAGGAAAAAAGGAGGAAAAAAAGAGGAAAAAAAGGTGGAAAAAAAGGTGGGAAAAAAGGTGGGAAAAAGGGGGGGAAAAAGGAGGAGAAGGAGGCACTGACTCATCCCAGGACGCTCATTCCAACGCCCCAACTTTTCCTCCTTTTTTAGGGATCTCCATCGTTTTAAAAAGAGCATTTTGATTAAAAAAGAGAGAATTTGGCTTCTTCCTTGGGCTCCCGAGCTCCCTCCAGCCATCCCAAGCGCTGGGAAGGGTTGGGAAGGATGAGGAGCATCCCAAGGCCTTGGGTTGATTCCCTGATTTTCGAGGCCGGATCCGTGAAAAACACGGAATGCCGTCTCTGAAGCACGGGGCTAAAGGCACGAGG
>NW_008237408.1:1831909-1833670 GCF_000691975.1 Corvus brachyrhynchos
TTTCGAAAGTTAGGCGCTGGCTGGGAATTCCAGGGGAAATTCCACGGGAAATTCCGCGGAAAAATTCCACAGCCCAGCTGAGATTCCCGAGGTTTTCCCACGGAGAAGCTGGAGCTCACCCAGTGCTGGTTTTATATTAAAATGAAGTCGTTTTTCCAACAAAACTCCAGCTTTTCCCAAGATTTCCCTCCTCATTCCATGAGGAAAAGCTCCTTTGTTTTTCCCAGCAGGATTTGAGCCCAAATTCCCGCAGGGATGCGACTCCTTGCGCACGGAATTTGTCCTCCAACTTTTCCAGCGGCCGCATTTCGCATCCGAGGCGGGAAGAAGATCAGGGCGGGGGAGAATCAACTGCTCCGGGTCCCAGCTGACAACAGAAACCATCCCAAAAATCCATAAAAAACCGGGAATACTGAGGTGAATCCCTTCATCCCATCCCCTAAAAACTCCCGGCTATCCCGGAGGAATTTTGGATTCTCCCGAGCGCTCGATTCCCCTTTATTTTTCAGGAATTCTGATGCTTTAAAATCCCTAAAACCAGGCCAGGCTCCGGCTGCATCTGAGGATTGCTCTCGGCTCAGCCAACTCCACCAGATCCCGCAGGATTCCCGATATTCCCAGCCACGGAAAAAGGTCGGGATGAGCGACCTTTGAAGGTCACTTCCAAGCCCAACCGTGCCGTGATTCCGTACTGGAGCCCCGTCGGGATGCGAAGGGAAACCTTTCCCACTCCTCCTCCTCCTCCTCCTGGAACCATCCCTTCAACCCCAAATTCCCAAACTGCCTGCTTCGGAAGGAAGTTGGGAATTTTTCATGGAGCTGAACAAACTCCCAAAGCCTCCAATAGGGGGGGGAATCCAACATTTTACCCGAAAAACTTCCCTGATTAAAATTGTTGGGATTTTTTTTGTCCCTGTCGCCTCCCCCAAAACGATGCCTGAGGCACCTCCAGGTGCGGGAACAGGAACTTCCAACTCCTGCTCCCAAAAAAAACACCCCTCTCCTACTTTTCCTGGGATATCCCAACCTTCTCTTCTTTAAAGCTACGATTGTTTCCGACCCTTTCCTTAAAGGAAACGAAGGATTTGCACTTTTTAGGCAGCCAAAGGCGGGGGAAGCTGCCCCGAACCCTCAGCCCAGCCCCAGTTTTGGGGGGATTTTCCAGCAGATCTGGGAAATTCAGGAAGCTCTTTGGTCCCCAAATCGCCATCAACGCAGCCCAAACCACGAGCACGCGACTTCCTCCTTCGCCGATCCCACAGGGAATCGTTCTTCGGGTTTTAAAAACAGGAAAAAAAAAGTGGAAAAAAGGGGGTTTTTTTTATATATATAAAATAAAGCCACCCCGGGTGTAGAATGTACAGGAGGAGGGATTTACGCAGCTCCGGAGGCGCCGCCGGGCTGTGCCGGGAGGGACCTCCACGGTCCCTGCTTGCAGCAGTGAGGGATTCCCGGATTCTCGTGGGAATTCCAGGATTCCCGTGGGAATTCCAGGTGGGAAGAGAGAAGGATGGGAGCGGGTCTCAGTCCAGGAAGCGCTGGCAGGCCTTTTTCCAGCGGCAGGCCGTGCACCACTGATCCCGGTGCTCGATGCCGTAAACCTTGCGGCATTTCTTGGCTTCGCCGCGGACTTTCCTGGGAAGAACGGGAGAAGGGAGGACGTTCTTTCCCCTCCTGGATTTAAGGGTCGGGTGGATTCAGGTGGATTCCGGGGCTGTGGGAGGCGGGATCCTCACCTGGTGCTGAGGGAGACGCGGGGCG
>NW_008237408.1:1833852-1834183 GCF_000691975.1 Corvus brachyrhynchos
AGGGGGGACAGGGCGAGGGTTTGTGAGGGCGCCATCCAGCCCTGCGCTTCCTCAGAAAGGAGGGCTGGGAAAAGGGCGGGAAGAAAAGGGCGGGAAGAAAAGGGCGGGAAAATGTGAGGGGGGAAAAAAAGAGGGGGGAAAAGGAGGAGAAAAGGAGGGGACAGGGAGGAAAAAAAGGAGGAAAAAAGGAGGGAAAAAGGGAGGAAAAGAAGAGAAGAAAAAAGGAGGGAAAAAGGGAGGAAAAAGGGAGGGAAAAGGGAGGGAAAAGGGAGGGAAAAGGGAGGGAAAGGGGAGGGGGAGGGAAAAGGGAGGGGAAAAGGGAGGGAAAAGG
>NW_008237408.1:1834583-1836200 GCF_000691975.1 Corvus brachyrhynchos
GAAAAGGAGGGGAAAAGGAGGGGAAAAAGGAGGGGAAAAGGAGCGGAAACGGGGGGGAAAGAGGGAGAAAAGGAGGGGGAAAGGAGGGGAAAAGGAGAGAAAAAGGGACAAAAAGGGAAAAGGAGGGGAAATGAAGGTGAAAAGGAGGGGAAAAGGAGGGGAAACGTAGCCGAAGGCAGGGAGCGGGCGGCTCTCACCGGTGACAGGGACGGCAGGGTGGAGGTGGCGGCGGCCCAGCTGATGCTGGTGAAGATGTGGGGGGACACCGGGATTTGGATGGAGGGCAGCGCCTGGCAGGGAGGCAGGGGGTCAGGATCCGGCCTGGGAACCTCCCGTTCCCACGGGAATCCCCGTGGAGCCTTTCCCGCTGCTCGCACGGAGGGAGGAGTGTGGGGGCTCAGCGGCTCCTCCGCTCCTGCCCCCCAAATCCCGGCCGTGTTGGTGCTTTTGCACCCAGTTGCAGATTTTGTGGACAGGGACAGGGATGGGGACAGGGACAGGGACAGGGGACAGGGACAGGGGACAGGGATGGGGACAGGGACAGGGACACAGGGGGACAGGGACAGGGATGGGGACAGGGACACGGGGAAATGGGACAGGGGGAGAGGGACAGGGAACAGGGACAGGGATAGGGACAGGGACAGGGAACAGGGACAGGGATAGGGACAGGGACAGGGGACAGGGATGGGGACAGGGGTGGGGGACAGGGACACCGGGAGACAGGGATGGGGACAGGGACACGAGGACAGAGATGGGGACAGGGACATGGGACAGGGACACCGGGAGACGGGACAGGGGGAGGGGGACAGGGGACTGGGACACGGGCACAGGGAGAGGGGACAGGGACATGGGGAGAGGGACAGGGACAGGGATGGGGACATGGGGGACAAGGACACGGGGAGAGGGACACAGGGAGAGGGGACAGGGACACGGGGGACAGGGGACACAGGGAGAGGGACACAGGGGACAGGGACAGGAGACAGGGATGGGGACAGGGACGGGGGACGGGGACACGGGACAGGGATGGGGACACGGGGGACAGGGACAGGGGACAGGGATGGGGACAGGGACAGGGACAGAGACAGCCGGGGGACAGGGACAGGGACAGGCAGGGGGCGGGGTTAGGGGACAGCCAGGGGACAGGGCCACCAATCCCCGTGACAGGGGACAGGTGGGGGACAGGGGACAAGCAGGAGACAGGGGACAGCTGGGAGACAGGCAGGGGACAGGGGGACAGGCAGGGGACAGGGGGACAGGCAGGGGACAGGGGGACAGGCAGGGGACAGGGGGACAGGCATAGAAATCCCTGGGCCAGGGGACAGCCACAGGGGACAGGCACAGAAATCCCGGGGACAGGGACAGGGACACCAATCCCTGAGCCAGGGGACAGCCGGGGGACAGGGCCAGGGGCCAGGCAGAGGCCAGGGGCACGGACAGGGACACTGCTCCATGTGCCAGGGGCCAGGCAGAGGCCAGGGGAAGGGACAGGGACACCGCTCCATGTGCCAGGGGCCAGGCAGAGGCCAGGGGCACGGACAGGGACACCGCTCCATGTGCCAGGGGACAGGCAGAGGCCAGGGGCAGGGGACAGGGACACCGCTCCATGTGGCAGGGGCC
>NW_008237408.1:1837381-1840018 GCF_000691975.1 Corvus brachyrhynchos
TCGGTGTAGTAAAAATCCTCCTCCTGCTTGCGGTGCTCCGAGTCGGGACCGTCCCTGCGGGGAGGGGACGGCGGTGACGAGGGGGGGCCCTGTCGCCATCGGGGAGGGGACAGAGGGGACGAGGGGGCCCCGGCGCCATCAGGGAGGGGACAGGGGTTTTGTCCTCCCCACTGTCCCTGTCCCCGCTCCCGAGGGAAGCAAGGAAATCCCCCTGGCCCAGGAATGCTGGAGTATGGAGCGCTGGGAATGCCGTGCCCCATAGATTGGGGCCAGCCCCACAGGCTGAGCACAGATCCCATTGCCACCCCATAGATCCCATTGCCAGCCCCACAGGCTGACCCACGGATCCCATTCCCACCCCATAGATCCCATTGCCAGCCCCACAGACTGACCCATGGATCCCATTCCCAGCTCCACAGACCGACCCATAGATCCCATTCCCACCCCATAGATCCCATTGCCAGCCCCACAGACTGACCCACGTATCCCATTCCCAGCTCCACAGACCGACCCATAGATCCCATTCCCACCCCATAGATCCCATTCCCAGCCCCATAGACTGACCCATAGATCCCAGCTCCATACATCCCATTCCCACCCCACAGATCCCATTCCCACCCCACAGATCCCATTTCCCTCGGGAAGGGAAAATCTTGGGAATTCTGGAGGGAAGAATCCAATGGATTTGGGGGGCAGGAAGGGGAAATCCCAGGAATTCCAAGGGGATGCCTCCCGTGGATCAGGCGCTCAGGAAGGGGAAATCTCGGGAATTCCGGAGGCATAAATCCCATGGATTCGGGGGTCAGGAAGGGGAAATCCCAGGAATTTGGAGGGATAAATCCCATGGATTTGGGGCTCGGGAAGGGGAAATCCCGGGAACTCCAGAGGGATAAATCCCATGGATTTGGGGCTCAGGAAAGGGAAATCCCGGGAATTCCTGGTGGCATAAATCCCACGGATTCGGGGCTCAGGAAGGGGAAATCCCGGGAATTCCGGAGGGGCCGGGCCTTACCGCAGGTGCCGCGTGCGGACGTGGCGCTTGATGCCCACCACGGAGCGCAGCTCTTTGCCGCAGCCGGGCCACAGGCACTTGAACACCACCGAGTTCTGCGGGGGACGCCCGCGTCACCTGCGCCCGGCACCGCCGAACCCTCCCGCGGCCTGCGCCCGTTCCCTCATTCCCGCGGGCCTTCATTCCCTCATTCCCGCGGGCCTTCATTCCCTCATTCCCACAGCCTGCGCCCGTTCCCTCATTCCCGCGGGTGTTCCCTCATTCCCGCCTTCGTTCATTCATTCCTTCCTTCCCGCGGGCCTTCACTCCTTCATTCATTCCCGCGTCCTCCTTCATTCATTCCCGCGTGTGTTCCCCCATTCCCGCGCTTCTTCATTCATTCCTTCCTGCATGCATTCCCTCATTCCCGCCTTCGCTCATTCATTCCTTCCCGCATGCGTTCCCTCATTCCCGCGCTTCTTCATTCATTCATTCCCGCGGGCGTTCCCTCATTCCCGCCTTCGCTCATTCATTCCTTCCCGCGTGCGTTCCCTCATTCCCGCGCTTCTTCATTCATTCATTCCCGCGTGCGTTCCCTCATTCCCGCGCTTCTTCATTCATTCATTCCCGCGTGCGTTCCCTCATTCCCGCCTTCGCTCATTCATTCCTTCCTTCCCGCGGGCGTTCCCTCATTCCCGCGCTTCTTCATTCATTCCTTCCCGCGTGTGTTCCCTCATTCCCGCCTTCGTCCATCCCTTCCTGCCTTCGTCCCTTCCCACGTGTATTCATCCCTTCCCACGTTCGTTCCCTCATTCCCGCCTTCGTTCCCTCATTCCCGCCCTCGTTCCCTCATTCCCGCCTTCGTTCCCTCATTCCTGCCCTCGTTCCCTCACTCCCGCCTTCGTTCCCTCATTCCCGCCTTCGTTCCCTCATTCCCACGTCCATTCATTCCTTCCCGCATCCATTCCCTCATTCCCGCGTCCATTCCCTCACTCCCGTGCTCATTCATTCATTCCCGCCTTCATTCCCATATTCCGTCCTTCATTCCCACGTTCCTTCCTTCATTCCTGCACTCATTCATTCATTATTCCCGCGTCCCTTCATTCCCGCGTCCCTTCCCGTGTTTGTTCCTTCCCACATTCCTTCCCTCATTCCCGCGTTCCTTCCTTCCCGCATTCATTCCCGCGTTCCTTCCCTCATTCCCACGTTCCTTCCTTCATTCCCGCGTTCCTTCCCACGTTCCCGCGTTCCTTCCCGTGCTCATTCCTTCACACATTCCTTCCCATGTTCCTTCACTCCCGTGTTCCTTCATTCCCTCGTTCCTTCCCGCCTTCATTCCTTCCCTCATTCCCTCGTTCATTCCTGCGTTCCTTCCTTCCCACGTTCCCTCCCGCCTTCATTCCCTCATTCCCGCATTCCTTCATTCCCACATTCATTCCTTCCCTCATTCATTCCCGCGTTCATTCCCTCATTCCCGCGTTCCTTCCCACATTCCTTCCCGCGTTCGTCCCTTCCCGCGTTCATTCCCTCTTCCCCGCGTTCATTCCTTCCCGCCTTCATTCCCTCCTTCCCGCATTCCCACCTTCCTCCTGCGCGGAGCCGGCTCGTCCCTCGGGAAGGGCTCGCAGTCGGTGTCGAAGCCGTCG
>NW_008237408.1:1840900-1842268 GCF_000691975.1 Corvus brachyrhynchos
GGCACCGTCACCTCGGGGATGGCCGGACAATGTCCACAGGGTGTGTGGAGGGGACACGGGGACATGGGGACACTGCCACCGTCACCTCGGGGACGGCCGGACAATGTCCCCAGGGTGTGGGGAATGGACACGGGGACATGGGGACACTGCCACCGTCACCTCGGGGACGATCCCATCCCCAGGTCCCCAGGCTGGAAAAGCCACAGGGATCCTCCTAAAAGCCCAGCCAAGGCCCTGCCTTCCCTTCCCTAAATCCCTTCCCTTCCCTAAATCCCTTCCCTTCCCTAAATTCCTTCCCTAAATCCCTTCCCTTCTTCCTTTGCCTTCCTTTCTTCTTCCTTTTCCTGCCCTTTCTTCCCTTTTCCTCCCCTTCCCTCTTCTTTCCTCCCTTTTCCTCCCGTTTTCCTCTTCTTTCCTCCCTTTTTCCTCATTTTTCCTCCTTTTCCCTCCCCTTCTCCTGCCTTTCCCTCCCCTCTCCTCCTTTTCCTCCCCTTTCCTCTCCACCTCTTCCCTCCCCTTCCCTCCCTTTTCCGCTTTTCCTCCTTTTCTTCATCTTTCTTCCCTAAGTCCCTTCCCTAAGTCCCTTCCCTTCGGATATAAAAAGCTCGGGATGAGCGGAGCGGAGCAGAGCCAGAGGCTCCCTGGAAACACCCGGATCCCATCCCAGCTAAATCCCAGAATTCCAGCAGGAAAAACCCGCAGGGGGCGAAAAAATCTGGGAATCCTTGAGCTTTTCCCAAGGGATCGGGAATCAAATCCACCCTCCCCCCTCCTCGCTCCCGTTTTTTTCCCCCCCTTCTTTCCTCTGAAACCCAGGTTTGCTTGGAATTTTGGGGAATTCCAACAAATCCCAACCATTATCCCGAGAATTCGATGCCACTCCCTGTCTACGCTGCTTTTCCGCCCGGTTATCCGTGGCTTATCCCGTTTGTGCCGTTCCCGGTGGCACGGGATGGAATTCCCACGGCTCCCGGGGTTATTTTTATCCATCCCGGGAACCTCTGACTCCTCGGGAATGAGGCCGCCGCTAAAAAAAGGAATGACCGGGAATCGCCCCCTGCCCCGGGATGGCCGTGGATGGTTGGATTTCGGGAATAATTCCTGCCTGGAAAGGGTGTTCCAGCCCTCCAAAGGCTCCCTAGGGAAAGGTTTGGAGTCCCCATTCCCAGAGGGATCGAAAATCCCTGTGGATGTGGCACTTGGGGACACGGATCTGGAATTCCCTGACAGGAGCCAGGTGGGATCGGGATTTCTCCCAGGAAAAGAGGGAACGGCCCCAAGTTGTTCCAGGGGAGGCTCAGGTTGGATTTTGGGAACAATTCCCGCCTGGAGAGGCGGGGGAGGGGGCGGGAGGGGGGGGGGGCGCCC
>NW_008237408.1:1842733-1843313 GCF_000691975.1 Corvus brachyrhynchos
AGGGCTGGATCCATGGGATGAGGTGGGTGGGATGTGGGAATGCCGGAGGGATCGGGATCATCGGGAAGGGCTGGATCCATGGGATGAGGGCGATGGTGTGAAGGTCCCCAAGGCCGAGTGCCGGCTCCTGGATTTGTGTCACCATGGAATGCTCCAGGAAGGAAAACTGGGAAAGGTTTGGAGCTGGGAAAGGGGCTCAGCCTGGAGAAAAGGAGGCTCCAGAGGGAATTTTCCCCCTCTGGAATTCCCTGAGCAGCCAGGTGGGATCGGGATCTCTCCCGGGAAAAGAGGGAACGGCCCCAAGTTATTCCAGGGGAGGCTCAGGTTGGATTTTGAGGACAATTCCCGCCTGGAAAGGATTTTTCCAGCCCTCCAAAGGCTGCCCGGGGAGGTTTGGAATCCCCATTCCCGGAGGGATCGAAGATCCCTGTGGAAGCGGCACTGGGGCACCCGGAAACGCCGGGAATGCTCGATCCCGAAGGCTTTTCCCACTCTCAGCCATTCCGGGACCGGACAACCCCGCTGCCGCTCCCTGACCCTCCCCACATTCCCGGCGCCAACGGACACGGCGCATTCCCGG
>NW_008237408.1:1843558-1844744 GCF_000691975.1 Corvus brachyrhynchos
CCCCTCCACCGCCGCCCTTCCAGGGTGGGAAGGGAAAACGCATCCGAGATCCCCGCGGTCCTGACCGGAAGCGCCCTGCGGATAATCCCCGGGAAGGCGGGGATATCCCTGGAATCGCCGCCTGGAAAAGGCGCCAACCTCTTGGGAACGTCGATGCTGCTGGACACGGATCTCTGGAGCGCCTCGGAGGGGCCGGGATTCATGGAATCGGGCAGGGACGGAGGCTGGAGCGCGTCCGGCACCCTCCAGCACGCCGGGAATCCCTAGCTGGGCTCATCCAGGGCGGTGAGGAGGACCTGGGAAGGGCAGGAGAAGTTTGGGATGAGGTTCTGGATCCCACGGGATCGGGATCCCTCATCCTCGTTTTCCCTCCTGTCCTGGAGGGTTTGGAGTTTGGATTCCTAAGGAGCGGCCAGGGTTCATCCCCCCCAAAAAATCTGCTCTTCCCAGTCCCAGCAATCCCGAATTTCCCGAGCCTCCAAGAGTTGGGATTTCGGCTGGACTTTTCCCCGATGGATTTGGCTGCTCTGGGTTTGTTCCCAGGGATCGCCCACACCCAGCTCCTCCAGGCACCCTTCCTTTCGGGAATCTGCTCCTTCCCAGATTCCCAAATCCCTCCGGAATGGGCGCTTTTCCATCAGCACCACCCCGAGCCTATTCCCATTCATGGAAAAATATCCCCTGGATATTCGCAGCACCGGGAACGTCCCTCCGGGGAATTGCGGGATCTGGGATCCGGGAAATCGGCACAAGGATCAAGCCTTCCCGAAAACCGGGATCGGGGCTTTTCCACGGAGCGCGAGGAGCTGGGATCTCCTCCGGCTGTGCTGGGAGGGGAGGACACCCCATCCCTGTTTCAGTGCCATTCCCAGCAGCTGGAAAAATGCTCCCGCGTGGAATGAAACAGCCCTCAGTGTCCGGTGGGCAACAAAAACCGGGAAGAGGCGGAAAAACGAGCAGGGAACGTTTCACACTTCATCGCCCCAGCTCTGCGCGGAAAAGGCTTCGCGGGGAAGCAGCCGGGATTTGGGAATGCTGTTCCCTGTCCCAGGGCTCTCCCGAGCCTCGGTCGGGATTCCGGGACACGGGAACGGCGAATCCAGAGGGGCTGGGGGAGCTCCCTCAGGGCACCACGGCCCCCAGATCCGCAGCTCCCGGGGCAGCTCCGTGGGGCTTCCCTCGGGAT
>NW_008237408.1:1845163-1846747 GCF_000691975.1 Corvus brachyrhynchos
CGGGGGGGGGGGCGCGGGTGGCCGAGCAGGGAGCGCTTCCCGAGGCGCCGCGACAGCACGGTGGCCATGGCGGAGACGCTGCGGAGACACCGGGATGGCACCGGGAGCCGGCACGGGGACAGCAACGCCACCCCGCAGCTCATCTTTGGGAACGGCTCTGGAGCTCTCCGGGATAAATCGGGATGAGCCAGCCCAAAGGAAAAGCCGTCAGCGTTCGGAGCCCACGAGCCACCGGCGACATTCCCCAAGGGCGCCACGGCCATTCCCAACTGTCCCACCCTGGTGCTCCTCAGCCTTGACCTCCAGACCTCGTTCCCGGGGCAGTCCTGGAATTCCCAGCCCCTCCTCAGCCGCATCCCAGCGCTCCCATTTTCAGGAGCTCTCCGAATTCTGGGAGAGGTCTCTCCGAGCCCCCGCAGCCAACAAAACAGGAGCTTCCTCCTGATTCCTTTGGGAATTTTTTCGGAGCATTTTTATCCCAAAACTGGAACTATTTTTGCCCCTCCAGGCGTGTCGGGCGAGAAGGAATTCCCAAAGAAAGCCAGGGGAGCTGCCCAGAGCTCCTCGGAGCCGCATCCATCGCGCTCCCAAGGCCATCCAGGATTTACGAGCGGTTTTATGGATAACCGTCCTGCCCCGAATCCCGCCGGGCCCGGGTAGAACATTAACAGCTCGGAGGAGCCGCAAAGGACGGGGCAGGGGGGGGGGGGGGGGGGGGGTGAACTCTCGCTGCCTGGAGGCTGCAAATGGGGCTTTGAAGGGGGTAAGAGGCAAATGCTGCAAGGAGAGATGGTGCCTCTTCTCCTGCTAATGGCCCTCCCTGACACAACTTGCACAAGTTGTAAAACTTTCTCTTCCCTTCTATGTTTCTTTAAGTGATCATTTCATACTTTGTTGTTGCTGTATTGCGATAGGGACCAAAGGGCTGCATGGCTGCCTTCCGTCGCAGCCCCACGGTTCTGAAATAAACCCTGCGTACGCACGTAGGGGTGCACGTGAGGTTTGGGAAAGGGCGCGCGCGGAAAACGAGGAATGGTTGGTTCCAGGGAGAAGCGGGGAATGATTCCCGGAGCTCATCCCAGCTCCTGGGTGGTTTTTTTGGGAAGAAGGCAGCTCCTGCAGCCGGGGTGCTGGGCAAGCACGCGCCGTTTTCCCCGTTTTTTTTAGGGAAAAATGCTGGAATAGCCCCTGAAATCCAGCCTCAGTCCCGCCACGGATCAAGGACCCGAACCACCACGGCCAGGCTGTGACAGAGCCCAAACTTTTCCTGTCTCCCAGCCCACGGTTTCCAGAAATCCTCTCTCTCCTTATCCCAAAAATACCCCGGAGCCCTTTGCAAACCACGGGCACGAGGGGGTCTCCGCAGGGAGCGCTTCGCCGAGTTCAGGCCCTTTTTAATAAAGGCTCCGACCCCAAAGCTGAACCGAGCGAGACCCAAAGCCCACAAAACAGGCGCTTCCCAGAGTTTCCTCCTAATTCCGCCTGGATTGCGCCCCTGGACGTGTCACTGTGGGGAAAGGCTTCACCCGCGCCAACACCAGGCCGCTCCAAGCGGGGAATTATCCCAGAGGGAAACACTTTTGG
>NW_008237408.1:1848318-1850371 GCF_000691975.1 Corvus brachyrhynchos
CCCCCTCCTCCCCCTCGTTCTCCCCCTGCTTCTTTCCCCCTCTGCTTCTTTCCCCCTCTGCTTCTTTCCCCTCGTTCTCCCCCTGCTTCTTTCCCCCTCTGCTTCTTTCCCCTCGTTCTTCCCCTGCTTCTTTCCCCCTCTGCTTCTTTCGCTGCTTCCCCGCGGCTCTCCCGCCCCCCCGGCCCCGGGGCTGAGGCTCCGCCGCCCGCGGGGCTCCGGGCTTTACCCGAGCGGGGGCTGGCGGCGCTCGGGTCGCTTTTTTGTCGCTTTTTTGTCGCTTTTTTGTCGCTTTTCTGTCGCTTTTTTGTCGCTTTTCTGTCGCTTTTCTGTCGCTTTTTTGTCGCTTTTCTGTCGCTTTTCTGGGCTGTTTTGCGCTTGTAAAGCGCGGGTTTGGCGCTATTTTAAGTTTGGTCCCTTGGGGCTTTTTGCCTCCGCAGGGCTGGGATTTCCCTCGCACCCCTTTCCCAAGGAATGGGGATTTTCCTTTACTCCCTTCCCGAGGGATTGGGATCCTCCTCATCCCTTTCCCAAGGAATGGGGCTTCTCTTGTGCCCCTTCCCCGAGGGCTTGGGATCCTCCTCATCCCTTTCCCAAGGAATGGGGCTTCTCTTGCGCCCCTTTCCCGAGGGATTGGGATCCTCCTCATCCCTTTCCCAAGGAATGGGGCTTCTCTTGTGCCCCTTTCCCGAGGGATTGGGATCCTCCTCATCCCTTTCCCAAGGAATGGGGCTCTTCCTGCACCCCTTTCCCGAGGGATTGGGATCTTCCTCACTCCTTTCCCAAGGAATGGGGCTCCTCCTCCACCCCTTCCCAAGGGATTGGGATCCCCCTCACTCCTTTCCTAAGGAATGGGGCTTCTCTTGCGCCCCTTTCCCGAGGGATTGGGATCCTCCTCATCCCTTTCCCAAGGAATGGGGCTCTTCCTGCACCCCTTCCCGAGGGATTGGGATCCCTCTCATCCCTTTCCCAAGGGATTGGGATCCTCCTCACTCCTTTCCCAAGGGATTGGGATTGGGATCCCTCTCATCCCTTTCCCAAGGATTGGGGCTCCTCCTGCCCCCCTTCCCAAGGGATTAGAACCCCTCTCATCCCTTTCCCAAGGATTGGGGCTCCTCCTCCACCCCTTCCCCACCACCCCTCTCTCCTTATCTGTTTTTCAGTAAGTGAGGCTTAAATTAACGCCCCTTTTTGGGGTTTATTTCAGTTTGGGGCATTGTTTCCCCCCCACTTTGAAACCCTCGGCTTTTTGTCGCCATGACAAAAATCCCTAATTTTGGTGTTTGTCCCTTTATAGCGCGTTAAGGCAGAGCTGATGTACAAACACTGGGCCCATGCCAGCCTCTAAAAATGTTTATTTTTACCAGCAACGAATTTACACAGCCCCAGGTAGGATTTTATTACCGCTGTCCGAGGTGGAACGCTGGGACAAGAAGGGGTTTTCACCCGGTCGTGATAGAAAAGATGAAACCTGATGCGATTTCCCAACAAAATATCTGTGGTTTTGGTGGTTTTTTTTTTTTTTTTTTTTTTTTTTTTTTTTTTAAATTCATAAAAAACAAATACCTTCTCCAAAGCAACCAAACAGGAGCCAAAATCTTCTGTTTCCAGAAATGCTCCTGAATTTCCTCCCAAGCTCCTCAGGCTTTGGGTTTCTAAGTCAGCTCATTACGTGTTAAAATGAAAATTAAAATGAAAAGTGAGTTATTACATATGCAGAGGGCGGGTGCCTGTGAAATCCATCGCCTGGAGATCTCACCTTGGGAGGCAGCTTGTTCTGCTGGCACACCTGAGCAAGGACATTTCAGAACAGCTGGGACGGGCTCTGACACCCTCACATCCCATGGCCGCCCTCATCTTCATCCATGATCTCCCCTCATGGCCGCCCTCGTCTTCTGCTGCCACACCTGAGCAAGGACATTTCAGAACAGCTGGGACGGGCTCTGACACCCTCACATCCCATGGCCGCCCTCATCTTCATCCATGATCTCCCCTCATGGCCGCCCTCGTCTCCTCCATGATCTCCCTCACTATTCACCATAAAGACAGAAAACCC
>NW_008237408.1:1852130-1852787 GCF_000691975.1 Corvus brachyrhynchos
GATCTCCTCCCGTGGACCCCCCTCGTCTCCCCCCATGATCCCCCCTCATGGCCACCCCTCGTCCTCCTCCATGATCTCCCCTCATGGCTGCCCCTCACGTGGCCACCATTCCGCTGTCCTGATGGTCACTAACCTCTCATCCCTCATGGCCACCCCTCATCTCCCCTGATGGTCACTAACCTCTCATCCCTCATGGCCACCCCTCATCTCCCTCCATGATTTTCTCCTCCACCTCTTCTTTCATAATGTCCCCTCATGGCCACCCCTCATCTCCCCTGATGGTCACTGACCTCTCATCCCTCATGGCCACCCCTCATCATCGCCATGGTCTCCCCTCATGGCTGCCCCTCACAACCATGGACATCCCTCACATCCCCTCATGACTTCCCTTCAGGATCTGCTCCATGATCTCCCCTCACCTCCTCCATGATCTTCTCTCGTGGACACCCATCATCTCCTCCATGATCTCCCCTCACGGCTGCCTCTCACAACCATGGATGCTCCTCATGTCCACCATGATCTCCCCTCATGGACACCCCTCATCTACTCCATGATCTCCCCCCTGATCTCCCCCAAGAGACACCCCCAATCTACTCCAAACCCTCATGATCTCCCCCATGATCTCCCCTCACAAACATGGAAACCCTCATGATCTCC
>NW_008237408.1:1853481-1856619 GCF_000691975.1 Corvus brachyrhynchos
GATCTCCCCCATGATGTCCCCTCACAAACACGGACACTCCTGATCTCCCCCACGATCCCCCCTCATCTCCTCCATGATCTCCCCTCACAAACATGGAAACCCTCATGATCTCCCCCATGATGTCCCCTCACAAACACGGACACTCCTGATCGCCTCCACGATCTCCCCTCACAAACATGGAAACCCTCATGATCTCCCCCATGATGTCCCCTCACAAACACGGACACTCCTGATCTCCCCCACGATCCCCCCTCATCTCCTCCATGATCTCCCCTCACAAACATGGAAACCCTCATGATCTCCCCCCGATCTCCCCCATGATGTCCCCTCACAAACACGGACACTCCTGATCGCCTCCACGATCTCCCCTCACAAACATGGAAACCCTCATGATCTCCCCCATGATGTCCCCTCACAAACATGGACACTCCTGATCTCCCCCATGATCTCCCCTCATCCTCCCCCATGATCTCCCCTCACAAACATGGAAACCCCCATGATCTCCCCCCTGATCTCCCCCACGGACACCCCCTCATCTCCTCCATGATCTCCCCCATGATGTCCCCTCACAAACACGGACACTCCTGATCGCCTCCACGATCTCCCCTCACAAACATGGAAACCCTCATGATCTCCCCCCGATCTCCCCCATGATGTCCCCTCACAAACACGGACACTCCTGATCGCCTCCACGATCTCCCCTCACAAACATGGAAACCCTCATGATCTCCCCCATGATGTCCCCTCACAAACATGGACACTCCTGATCTCCCCCATGATCTCCCCTCATCCTCCCCCATGATCTATGACTTCTTTTTTTTTTGACAATTTTTTTAACCTTTTTTTAATTACTGTAAAGAAAAATGAATTTTTTTCCTGCAGCAGGAAACATATAGTTATGAGTAGTTCTACCTCTTATTTCTAGATGCCAGGCTTTCTGTAAAAAAATGTATTGTACCATATATAATGTGATTTTTACAAAAAACAAACCCACGACATCACACCACAATCTCCAGGACCTGCATAGAGCTGGATCAGTTCAGTTAACACCTTCTGCTCCAAAGCATCTGTTTTTCTTAGGGTTATGTTGGTTTTTTGGAGTTTTTTTATGAGTAATCCCTGCTGTGAAGGAGACTTAAATCTCTCATGATCTTAGAAGAGTCTTAAAGACACTGTTGGTCCAACGCTACAGACAGATGCTGGTTATATCCCTGTTGTTGATTTCGGACATGGGATCACTCCATGATTTCCATGGGACACCGGTGTGTGTGTATGTGTGTGCAGTGAGAAGACCCGAGGTGTGGCTCAGGCACAGCGGACGAGGAGGAAGATGAAGGCGGCCTGCTGGGATGTTCATCCCGACACTCGGATTCGCAAACATCTGCATCCTCCTGCATCCCACACCTGTCTACCATCATCTACAGAATTTACCCTAAACCTTGGCTACTCAGCCCCAGACCCAGCGATGCAGCAAGACTAAGCAGGCCAGGCACGGGTATCCCAGGATTTTGGGGTGGAAGCAAGCGAGTGAGCATCACCTCAGGAGAGAGGTTTTTCTCTCCGTAATGTGTTTATACTGGTGCGTGCATCTAAACATGGCGTTTGGGAACTGCACTTCACCAGGACATGGGGGAACACACTAAAAGCTTCATCCAAAAATGAAAAACTGCCCTCCGTTCTTCAGTGCCCTCAGCCCCTCAGTGCCCTCGGCCCTTAAGCACCCTCGGCCCTTCAGCACCCTCGGTTCTTCAGTGCCCTCAGTCCCTCAGCGCCCTCCTTTCTTCAGTGCCCTCAGTCCCTCAGCGCCCTCGGTCCCTCAGCGCCCTCCTTTCCTCAGCGCCCTCTGTTCTTCAGTGCCCTCTGTTCTTCAGCGGCCTCAGCCCCTCAGTGCCCTCGGTTCTTCAGTGCCCTCGGCCCCTCAGCGCCCTCCTTTCTTCAGGCCCCTCGGCCCCTCAGTGCCCTCTGCCCCTCAGTGCCCTCGGCCCCTCAGCGCCCTCCTTTCCTCAGCGCCCTCTGTTCTTCAGTGCCCTCTGTTCTTCAGCGGCCTCAGCCCCTCAGTGCCCTCGGTTCTTCAGTGCCCTCGGCCCCTCAGCGCCCTCCTTTCCTCAGCGCCCTCCTTTCCTCAGCGCCCTCCTTTCTTCAGCGCCCTCCTTTCTTCAGTGCCCTTGGCCCCTCAGCGCCCTCGGTTCTTCAGTGCCCTCGGTCCCTCAGCGCCCTCCTTTCCTCAGCACCATCGTTTCTTCAGTGCCCTCTCAGTTCTTCAGCGCCCTCGGCCCCTCAGCGCCCTCCTTTCCTCAGGGCCCTCAGCCCCTCAGTGCCCTCAGCTCCTCAGCGCCGTCGGTCCCTGAGCACCCTCGGCCCTTCAGTGCCCTCGGTTCTTCAGTGCCCTCGGTTCTTCAGTGCCCTCGGCTCTTCAGTGCCCTCGGTCCCTCAGCGCCCTCCTTTCCTCAGCGCCCTCGGCCCTTCAGTGCCCGCGGCGCTCTCAGTCCCTCAGCCCTCTCGGTCCTTGAGCCCCCTCAGCCCTCTCAGTCCTTGAGCCCCCTCAGCCCTCTCGGTCCTTCAGCCTCCTGAGCTCCCTCAGTCCCCTGAGCCCTTCAGCCCCCTCAGTCTTTCAGCACTTTCAGTGCCCTCAGCCCCTTCATCCTGCTCATCATCCTCAATCCCTCAATCCCTCAGCCCCTTCATTCCCCTATTCTCCTCATCCCCCTCACTCCCTTCGTTTCCTTCATTCCCTTATTCCCCTTATCCTGCTCAGTGCCTTCATTTCCTTCATTCCCTTTTTCCCCCTCATCCCCTTCAATCCCTTAATTCCCTCAGTCTCCTCATCCCCCTCAGTCCCTTCGTTTCCTTCATTCCCTTATTCCCCTCATCTCCTCAGTTCCTTCATTTCCTTCATTCCCTCAGTCCCTTCATTCCGTTATTCCTCTCACCCCCTTATTCTCCTCATCCCCTCATTCCCTTCATTCCCTTGTTCCCCTCACCCCCCTCATTCCCTCCATTCCGTTTTCCCCCTCATCCCCTCATTCCCTTTCCCCCCTCATTCCCTCCATTCCCTTTTCCCCCTCATTCCCTCCATTCCCTTTCCCCCCTCATTCCCTCCATTCCCTTATCCCCTCATTCCCTCCATTCCCTTTTCCC
>NW_008237408.1:1858257-1859678 GCF_000691975.1 Corvus brachyrhynchos
CCGTGCTCGCCGTGTGAGTCCCGCGCGTGGTTTGGTTTGAAGGGAAAACTTTGGCTCAAGTTCGGGAAAAACGATCCCGAGTTTTCCTTTTGCCGCTTTCAGCGCCGGAAGCGAAGCTCCAGCCCGCCTGCATCGCCCAGCCCGGCAGCACTTGCAGAGGCATTGCCTCTCCCTGTGTGTTCCAAAATCCTGGAATTCCGAGCGGCATGGGACCCACCGGGATCATCCAATCCAGCTCCCGGCCCTGCGCAGCCACCGCAGCCATCCCACCCTGGGCATCCCTTGGGAGCGCAGTCCTGGAGCTCCGGCACCCTTGGGAATGAAGGGAATGAGCTGCTCCAGGGTCCCAGCACCCCCTGGGGGAAGAACCTTTCCCCAAAATCCTTAAATCCCTAAAATCGCTCCAAGCAACTGCCCGTCCTAAATCAGGGAATCCCAGAGCTTGCGTGGGAAGGGAGCTCAAATCCCATCCCATTCCGAGCCTGGCACCTCCCGCTGTCCAACCTTTCCTTGAGCATTCCCAGGGATCCAGGGGCAGCCGCGGCTCCTCTGGGAATTCTCCTGCAGGGAGGAATTTCTCCGCAGGATCCAAGCCGAAGGCAGCCCCTCCGCAGAGGATCGCGCTCCGCCCTTGCCCTCTCCCGGCGCCCGTCATTGCCGGAGCGGGAAGTCGAGATTGCCTGGGCTTGGACTGGATCTTGTTTTGTTATTGATTATTGAATGATTTGCTATTTAATGAGTTATGATTTGATTTGTCATTTCGTTTTGGATCGTTTATTATTTGATTGTTTATTATTTCATCATTTCTGATTGAAATAATTATTTGGTTATTATTTAATTATTTATTATTTAGTTATTTATCATTTTCTTTATTTGATTATTTATTATTTGATTAATTATTTGATTATTTATTATTTCATTATTTTTTAATCATTTAAATATTTGATTAACTATTATTTAATTATTTATTATTTAGTTATTTATCATTTTCTTTTAATTATTTAATTATTTATTAATTGATTTTTAGTATTTAATTATCTTAATTATTTATTCTTTGATTACCTATTATTTAATTATTTAATTATTTATCATTTTATTTCATTATTTAATTATTCATTGTTTGATTTTTAATTATTTAATTATTTATTATTTGATTTTATTATTTAATTGTTATTTGATTTTAATTATTTAATTATTTATTATTTGATTTTAATCATTTAATTATTTACTATTTAATTATTTATTATTTAGCTATTTATTATTTTATTTTTAATTATTTAATTATTTATTTGGTATTTTTTATTTATTATTTAATTATTTACTATTTGATTTTTAATTATTTAATTATTTATTATTTGGTTTTTAATTAATTATTTAATTATTTGTTATTTTATTATTTATTATTTAATTATTTACTATTT
>NW_008237408.1:1861110-1861710 GCF_000691975.1 Corvus brachyrhynchos
TTATTATTTATTTTATTTAATTTTATTATTTATCATTTATTTTATTTTATTATTTTTTAATTTATTTTATTTTATTTCATTATTTATTATTATTTATTTTATTTTATTCTTGATTTTTAATTCATTATTTTATTATACATTTAATACATTTTATTCATTATTTATTTTCTTCTCTTTACCATATTTCACTTTGTTATCGATCTTTTGCTATTGTTTCTTATTAATTGATTAGCTATTGATTCTATTTTATTATTCATAATTTTATATCATTATTTATTTTATTATACCCACACTATGTTTAATTATGGATAATTTTTTTCTATCTTCACTGTGTTCCGTTCTATATTATTTTAAATCATTATTTATTTCACCTTCCCTACATTTCATTTCATTTCCTGTTTAATTGTTTAATTGTTCCTGATTCCTTTGTCTCCATCAGTTCATTGATTGCACCCTTGGCTCTTTCCCAGCTCCGTTCCCGATTCCCTCCCATCCCTCCCGCAGCTCTTGGATCATTTCCCATTCCCGGCTGCAGCTCTTGGATCATTTCCCATTCCCTCCCATCCCTCCCGCAGCTCTTGGATCATTTCCCATTCCCTC
>NW_008237408.1:1865111-1867586 GCF_000691975.1 Corvus brachyrhynchos
TGTGGGGGAATTTTGGGGAATTTTGGGGGGATTTGGGGGAATTTTTGGGGAATTTTTGGGAATTTTGGGGAATTTGGGGGAATTTTGGAGAATCTTGGGGGATTTTGGGGGGAATTTTTGGGAATTTTTGGGGGAATTTTGGGGAATTTTTTTGGAATTTTTTGGAATTTTGGGGAAATTTTGGGGAATTTTGGGAGGAATTTTGGGGAATTTGGGGGAATTTTTTGGAAATTTTGGGGAATTTTGGGAGGAATTTGGGGGAATTTTGGGGGAATTTTTTGGGAATGGGATCCCTGACAATCCGAAAATCTGGGATTGATGGGAAAGGAAAATTCCCAAAACTGCTCGGGGCCCCCGCGGGATGGAACCCAAAATCCCCAAATCCCCAAATCCCCAAATCCCAAAGTCTCCGGGATTTGTGGGCAGGTTTTGGGATCAATCCCGGATTTCTGGGCTGGATTTTTGGGATAACCTGGAGCAGGATTTTGGGATCAATCCCAGATTTGTGGGCTGGATTTTGGGAATAACTCTGGGATTTCTGGGCTGGATTTTGGGGATAATTCCAGGATCTTTTGTGCTGGATTTTGGGATAAATCCCAGATTTCAGGATAAATCCCGCATTTCTGGGCTGGATTTTTGGGATAACTCTGGGATCTTTTGTGTTGGATTTTGGGATCAATCCCGGATTTCTGGGCTGGATTTTTGGGATAATTCCGGGATTTCTGGGCTGGATTTTGGGTTAACCCGGAGCAGGATTTTGGGGATAACTCTGGGATTTCTGTGTTGGATTTTGGGATCAATCCCGGATTTCTGGGCTGGATTTTGGGATAAATCCTGGATTTCTGGGCTGGATTTTGGGATAATTCTGGGATTTGTGGGCAGGATTTTTGGGATAACCCGGAGCAGGATTTTGGGGATAACTCGGGATTTCTGTGCCGGCTTTTGGGATAATTCCAGGATTATTTTTCTGGGATTTCCGGAGGTGGGCTGGATTTTGGGGATAACGCTGGGATTTCTGGGCTGGATTTTGGGATAATTCTGGGATTTCTGTGCCGGATTTTTGGGATAACCTGGAGCAGGAACACTCTGGGATTTTTGGGATAATTCCGGGATTTTTGAGCTGGATTTTGGGATAATTCTGGGATTTCTGTGCTGGATTTTGGGATAACCTGGAGCAGGATTTTGGGATCAATCCTGGATTTCTGGGCAGGATTTTGGGATACCTCCGGGATTTCTGTGCCAGATTTTTGGGATAACTCTGGGATTTCTGGGCTGGATTTTTGGGGATAATTCCGGGATTTCTGGGCTGGATTTTGGGATCAATCCCGGATTTCTGGGCTGGATTTTGGGATAATTCTGGGATTTCTGTGCTGGATTTTGGGATAACCTGGAGCAGGATTTTGGGATCAATCCTGGATTTCTGGGCAGGATTTTGGGATACCTCCGGGATTTCTGTGCCAGATTTTTGGGATGGATAAATCCTGGATTTCTGGGCTGGATTTTGGGATAATTCTGGGATTTGTGGGCAGGATTTTTGGGATAACCCGGAGCAGGATTTTGGGGATAACTCGGGATTTCTGTGCCGGCTTTTGGGATAATTCCAGGATTACTTTTCTGGGATTTCCGGAGCTGCTTCCTCATCCTCGGGAGCCTCCGGAGGCCTCCCGAGCCGCCGGGATCGCGGGGATTTTCCGTCCCAGGCGTAGACGGGGCTGGGGCTCAGATTCCTGGGATTTCGGATCCTGGGAATGGATTTGGGATGGGGAGAGGGAATTCCTGTGGGGATTTTGGGAAAAATTGGGGATGGGGAGGAGGGAGAGGGTCGGGAACAGAACGGGATCCAGCACCCCCCGCTGGGCCCTAAATGGGCACCCCAAGGGGAGCACCCCAAAATGAGCACCCCAAAATCTTCACCCCAATGTGAGCACCCCAAAATGTTCACCCCAATGGCAGCCCCCCAATGTGGACACCCCAAAATGGGCACCCCAAAATGGGCACCCCAAAGATCGGGAGGCAACATCGGCACCCCAGTGTGGGCACCCCAAAATGAGCACCTCAGTGTGGGCACCCCAACACGGGCACCCCAAAATGGACGGGCACCCCAAGATGGACACCTCAATGTGGGCACTGCAATGTGGGCACCCCAAAATGGTCACCCCCACATGGGCACCCCAATGTGGGCACCCCAAAATGGTCACCTCAATGTGGACATCCCAAAATGAGCACCCCAAAATGGGCACCCCAACATCAGCACCCCAACACAGTGACCCCAACATGGTGACCCCAACGGGAGCACCCCAACACTGTCCCCCCAAAATGAGCACCCCAACCTCAGCACCTCAGTGTGGGCACCCCAACATCAGCCCCCAATGTGGGCACCCCAAAATGTTCACCCCAATATGAGCACCCCAACATGGCGACCCCAAAATGGGCACCCCAACCTCAGCACCTCAATGTCAGCACCCCAACATCAGC
>NW_008237408.1:1871030-1872016 GCF_000691975.1 Corvus brachyrhynchos
CCCAACACTGCCCCCCCAAAATGAGCACCCCAACATCAGCACCTCAGTGTGGGCACCCCAACATCAGCACCCCAAAGGGAGCACCCCAAAACATCAGCACCTCAATGTGAGCACCCCAAAATGAGCACCCCAATGTGAGCACCCCAAATGGGAGCACCCCAACACAGTCACCCCAAAATGGGCACCCCAAAATGGGCGCCTCAACCTGAGTGCCCCAATGTGAGCACCCCAACATGGTCACCCCAACATCAGCACCCCAATGGGAGCACCCCAAAGCGGTCACCCCGAAATGTTCACCCCAATATGAGCACCCCAACATGGTGACCCCAAAATGAGCACCCCAGTGTGGGCACTCCAACATGGGCACCCCAAAATGGACACCTCAATGTGGACACTGCAATGTGGGCACCCCAAAATGGTCACCTCAATGTGGACATCCCAAAATGAGCACCCCAAAATGGGCACCCCAACATCAGCACCCCAACACAGTGACCCCAACATGGTGACCCCAACGGGAGCACCCCAACACTGTCCCCCCAAAATGAGCACCCCAACCTCAGCACCTCAGTGTGGGCACCCCAACATCAGCACCCCAAAATGGGAACCCCAACATCAGCACCCCAACACAGTGACCCCAACATGGTGACCCCAACGGGAGCACCCCAACACTGTCCCCCCAAAATGAGCACCCCAACCTCAGCACCTCAATGACCCCAACACTGTCACCCCAATATGAGCACCCCAAAGTCAGCGCCCCAACACGGTCACCCCAAAGTGGGCACCCCAAAATTTTCACCCCAATATGAGCACCCTGACAAGGTGACCCCAAAATGTTCACCCCAATGGGAGCACCCCAACGTGGTCACCCCAAAATCAGCACCCCAATGTGGGCACCCCAAAATGGTCACCCCAACACGGGCACCCCAATGTGAGAACCCCAAAATGAGCGCCCTAAAGCACTTCCCAACCTGAGCACCCCAATCCAG
>NW_008237409.1:0-1855 GCF_000691975.1 Corvus brachyrhynchos
AGGAGACATCCATTTCCCCTTCTACCTGTCATTATTCTTCATTTATGGACTCGATAAGGCAGGAAATCTGGCAGGCTTGAAGTAAAAAACGAGCTGTTCACAGCAAAGAGAGCCTCAGCGGGTAAAAAAAAAACAACCCCCAAACTGTTGGAATCAAAATGCAGTTAATAGGAGCAAAAATAAATAGAAACAGACCCTAAATGTAAATGAACATTACATCACCACTGGCATTTCAGTTCCTTTTCAAATACAGAAATAGCAGCAGATTTAACTTGCAGAAAGTTGCTGTGTTCACACAGCCAGAGCTGCTTCAGGGGCACAGCCCTGAACCTTTTGCTCCCCAAAACAAATCAAGACTCAAGAAAGGAGAAACAGGGATCAGGCAGAGGGGGAAAATCACAGCTTCCTGGTCAAAAGAGGTTAAGAGAAATACAATTCCATCCCTTAACCCTGCGGAGATGGGATTTGTTGGCGTTTGCCAGCTCCAGAGGAGTTCGCTCCACCTCGGGCAGATCGGAGGTGAAAGCAAATAATTCAACTGCAGCCCCGGAGAAGGCTGGGGTGCCTTCATCCCCAGGTGTTCTGAGTCATTTCAGGGAGTGAAGAGTTACAGGGCAGGAAACAAAGGCAGCTGAAGAAGATCTGAGACGATTTTCCCTTATTCTTACACACCTCAGACATTCAATTTTGTCCAAGTTTGTGTCTCGAATTTAAACCCAAATCCTTCCCTGTGGGAAGGAGATGATCCCGGCCTGCCATGTGCCAGAGCGAGAGTGACAGAGGGAAGGATGTTACTTGGGGAAGGGTGGCACACTGACATTTCATCGTGGCTAATATGGCAGAGAGACTTCATTTTTTTTAACAGCAAAAGCTTCAATATTTCACAAAATCTGTGTTCCCTGTGATTATTTGTAAAGCACTGGCAGGGCTCTGGCTGGAGGGATCTATAATTGGAGATGGGAAGAGTGGATGGGAGGACAGGGATGCAGCAGAGGGAGATCAGGAGGAAAATTAGGAATTCTTTCATTCTTTTCTGGATTTTTTGGGTTCTTTTAATGTGATCCATTTTAAATCCAGGCGTAAGATCTGATTCAACTTCAGATTTTTTTTGCTGCCCAAACTTTCTTCTGTCCCTGGCTGGAGCAGAAAACCAAAATTTCAAAATTCCTCATGAAATAAATAGGAGGGTGGTGTGGGAACAGCCTCGCTTTCCCAGGTGGAAGCACTTCCCTCCGGGTTTATCATTCTGGGAACAATTCTGGCCCAAAGAAGGGGAAGCACAGAGCGGCACTGCCAGGGTGCAACACGGCCAGGGCACAAGGAGGCCCTGGGTTCTCCTCCAGGTTTGTTTGTGGAAGGTTTGGGGTGGTCTGGGGTGGCTGAAGGGTTTCTGACAGCATTAATTGGGAGTCAATCCCCCTACGGATCCCCATTCCCAGTTCTCCCAGGAAGCTCCTGCAATGGCCTCTAAGGGGTTAATGGAATATCTGCTTTTCCCTGCACGGATGACGGGGCCCAAAGCACTTCCCTGGCCCTGCAGGAGCCCCAGCACTGAAAATCCCTGAGCAACACCTTGGAGCTGCCACAGGCACCCAGACAGCAGGGGAAGGTGCCCATTCCCTCAGCTCCTGGCTGCCAAATGGGGGAATATTTTGGGCTTTTGGGAAAAGCGTTGGGTTTCCACCTTTTCCCTGCGTGTGAGGAAGCGTCTGCCACCAGGGAATGTTCCACTGAGCTGGGAGGCCCCGGCATCCCTGGAGAGAAGTCTTTAGGATTAGGTGGGGGATTACACCACCTGCTCCCTTTCCCTGTGGCTGGGGGCACCAGGCCCAGGGCACAGCGGGAGGGAGGTGCT
>NW_008237409.1:3234-5405 GCF_000691975.1 Corvus brachyrhynchos
CCTCAAATACCGGGAGCACAGCAGCAAAGGGATGTGTGTGACAGGGATGTGCAGGACAGGAGGGCACCGGCTGGAATCTCCCTGGACACAGGTGATGCAGCTCCCTCAGGGCACACCTCACCCCAGCCAGGGTGCAGGGATGGCTCTGCCCAGGCTCAGCTGTGCCTCTGGAAACGCCAAATCCCAGCTCCCTGCCCTGGAGCTGCCCCTTTCCTGCCGGGAAAGGAAAAGCAGGACTGAATTTTCCAGGTCCCCCCCACCTGGTTCTGTCTCAGCTTTGAGCTGGAACTTCCTCAAACCTCCCAAGCCAGTCCCAGCCTTTCCCACCAATTTCCTCTGTGGAACCCAAGCAGCCGCACCTCCCTCTCTCTAAATAATCAGAATATTGGCAGGGCTGCTCTCTCCACACTTTAATTCTCTCCACAGTTCAATTCTCTCCTTTCAGAGGTACTAGGAGCTGTTTGCACTTCAGTTTTTTCCGGCTCTGTGCTTTGCTCCTCTGTTCCCAGGCACCCACTCTCCCTGAGCTGCTCCCTACCTTGTTTAAGAGTTCATTTGTTTGGAGCTCCTTGGAAGCAGCTGCAGGCACTGAGGAGATACCAATTAGTGTCAGGGCAGTTAATTTGGAGAGGGGGGAGAGGAAGCAGGACTTTAAACTGCTCCAAGGCCTGTTCCTCCTGCACTGGGAAATACAGAGAGCACCTGAGCTGCTCAGCTGGGCTGCTTTAGGGTGCAGAGGTGAATTTGGAGCTGATTTATTTGGGGTGCTCAGCAGATGCTGGCCATGATCTCTGCACGTGCAATCCCAGCTGCTCTGCCAGGATGGAGCCTTCCTTAGCTCCCAATAAATCTCAAACCACTCCTTAGCTCCTCATAAACCTGAAACCAGAAGGTTGGCACAGCAGCCTCCTGAGAAGTAGCATTTTGACAGGGATTTTTTCTGAACCCTTAACTTTTGTTTGCTGGAGCTTTCCCTGCAAAGCGCTGGATCTGCATCCCAACACGTTCAGGTGGGATTCCTCAGCGCCGTGTCTCGTCCCAAAAATACTCTGAAAAAGGAGATTTGTCCTCTCTAGGTACACTCTGGCCTGTAACAGAGAAAGCCTTTGGAAAGGATTGATGCCAGTTTTGTCACATTCATGTATATTTTAATGATGATTATCAGCAGAAGTCATAATTAATGGCAATGGAATATCTCCATATTAACAGCTATCAGGAGCAGCCCACACAATTTCATGGGGGTGACCTCAGTGCTTTTGTGGGAATCTCAGCCCAATTGCCAGCTATCCAAAGGCTCCTTTTGCTGGCACTGATCCAACTTTCAGCAGAACTGTGCAGCTCAGGGATATTAAAGTCAGCAAAACTGTCAAGTATAAACCCATTTCCCAGGTTTTTTCACGAGGGAGTGTTCCTGAGGTCAGCCCTGCACCGTTTGCTGAGGCAGGACTTCAGCCTCCCATGCTGGCACAGAGCTCCAAGGGAAGCAAAGTGCCCCAGGAAAGCTGTTTTGGACAAATCGCATCAAACTGTGCTGGGGGAGAACAAACACCACAAAAACTGGGATTTGCTGGCACAGGGCCTTGGACATCACACACCCTTCCCTGTTCTTGGGTAACAGAGTTATCAGAGATCTCCTGAGTAGCTACACCAGTAAAAAAGTGACTTTTCCAGCCCAGATGCAGCTGCATAAGCATTCAGAGTGACAAAATGAAAAGAATGTAAAAATCCCACCATGGAGTGAGATGGTGCCGCCTCCTGCACCTGGGCCACCGTGGAACACTCCAGGCTGGGGGAAGAGGGGCTGGAAAACTGGGAAAGGCCCTGGGGGTGCTGGGGACAGCAGCTGGACACGAGCTGGGTGTGCCCAGGTGGGCAAAGCCAAGGGCCCCGGGGCTGTGCCAGCTTGGGGTGACAGCAGGGCCGGGGCAGTGCCCGTCCCTGTGCTGGCACTGCTGGGGCACCTCCAGTGCTGGGGGCAGCTCTGGGACAAGAGGGACACGGAGGGGCTGGAGCGAGTTCAGGGAAGGGAACGGAGCTGGGAAGGGGCTGGAGAGTTCCTGAGGGAGCTGGGAAAGGGGCTCAGCCTGGAGCAAAGGAGGCTCAGGGGGGACCTTGTGGCTCTGCACAAGTCCCTGACAGGAGGGGGCAGCCGGGGGGGTCGGGCTCTGCTC
>NW_008237409.1:7889-8121 GCF_000691975.1 Corvus brachyrhynchos
TCAGGGGGCTTTGCAGTCAACCCCCCGGAGGGCAAGAGAGGAGACAAAGCAACAAGAAAGGAAAGAAAAGGCTCCCTGAGGTACCGCGGTAATTAAACACGTAAAATCTTGTGCACCAAGACTCCGAGAAAGGTGAGTATTGTTTCTTTCCTCTTTTTGGGGGGATAAGGGGGATGAAAGTGTGTGCATGAGACGCGGGCTGGTTACCCCAGAGCTGCGAAGCGGGGGGGGG
>NW_008237409.1:8225-16708 GCF_000691975.1 Corvus brachyrhynchos
TGGAGGGATTGGACTCCTTGAAGGAGGGGAGTCAAGAATTTCCTAGTATTGGATCCGAGAAATTTAGGGTTTAAGACTGCCGGATTGAGGGTTCAAAAATTCGAGACACCCGGGATTAATTCTGCTAAATGGAGGGTTAGCTCCGAGACATTTGGGTTTTGAGGCTGATGGATTGAGAGTTAAAAAAAAAATTTCAAGAAATCCAGGCTTAATTCTGCCAAATTGAGGATTACTCCAAGAAACCTGGAATTGTGGGCCCAGGGGTGAATATCTCCCTCAGGTATCTCCCATTCAACAGGCACTAGTAATTCCCATCCACAAAGCAGGGTTACTGTTTCAGCTGTTCTTTGCTCTGCCTGGATGGGGTATTCGACACATTCGACATTTGGCATTCGACACTTCATGCAGTGAGAGTGTCGTTTCTGTGAACTACAATAGCAATATTTTATCAGTCTAGACATTTACATTTAACCCAGCCAGCATGTCCAGTACTAGGATGAATTAGACAGGGTATGTGGTATGGCACTGTTGGAGGTAGCAATTCCTCCTCCTTTTTTTGAATAAATCACAGGCTAAGGGCAGAATATGAGGACCCTCAGCCTGAAATAGTCCTGGTCCTCCTGTTTGGAGTGGAAGGAGTCCTCCCCAAGGAGGGTATCGGACGTGTCTCAGGACTTGTCCAGGCAACACTTGAAACCACTGATATAAGCTTGGCCTTGTTTCCCAGTCAGGTGTGATTCTTGGTGTACCTCTTGGATCATTTGGGTTTTCCCAGCGCATTAACCCCCAGTTCCCTCTTAGGAGTTACCTTGGTATCACCAGGCTCAGATGTTCTAGTCCGCTCCTTTTCCAGGAATGTGAAGACCCCCCCCGTCCTTCCCAAACTGTCACCCAAACTACAGACATTCTACAGCATTACATTACAGAACCTCGGCAAAGCTTTTCTAACATTAAGGAACATGAAAAAAACCAACGTCACAATCCATTCCTAACAATGATGGAACATGCGAAAAGCCAACACCACAGTACATTTATAACAATCCCAGAATCCCAGGATGGTTTGGGTTGGAAGGACCTTAGAACTCTGCCGGGGCCTCCCCCCCCTCCCAGCCAGGAATTTCCAATTCCCAATCTCCCATCCATCGCTGCCCTTTGGCACTGGGAAGCCATTCCCTGTGTCCTGTCCCTCGGAAATCCTCTTTCTCCATCTTTTCCTGCGGCCCCTTCAGGCACTGGGCGGCCCCAGCTGGGTCACCCCGAAGCTGCTCCTCTGCAGGCCGAGCGCTGCCCGCTCTGCCAGCCTGTCCCGGTGTGTCCCGGTGTTTCCCAGTGTGTCCCCTGTGACTGAGATTCAGTGGGAAAAGGATACTGTGTATCCCACTTCCTTGATATACTTAACTGCTCTTTATATCTTAGTGCGTAGACTTACTCAATTCCACAGAAACCAGAGGGCTGAATTAGAGAACCGTACTTTAGATAGTTAAGTTTTTTGAAAGAAAAATACCCTACACGGAGACTGCAGGCTTTTTATCTGTGGGCTTTATTGGTGTTGCTCTTTATTTGAGCCACATCTTTAAAGAATGACGGGAACGCCTTCTTAGAATCAGCGTTCAATAAATTTTGCCCTCTGTCACGAGATCTTCGGGCCAGTGCTTTTCTGTCGCTGTGTCAGTTCATTGTCTTACCTGAGAAAGCCCCGTTGGTAACGACCAAGGGAGCGATTTGGGAGCAAGGCACGCTCCATTGAGTTAAATTCTTCGTCAGCTTTTCCACACCGGCAACAAATTTGCCTTTTCTCTGGGTTTGATGTGAGGTATCAGTAGCGTCCTTGAACTCACAAACGTTTTCACCCGTATAGGCGTGGGGCATGGATTTAATCCCCAAAGGAAGAGGCCAGCTTCCCCACTGACAAGTTGAGTCGCTTCCCCACTGATTGGAGACTCCTCGCTGCGGACAGCCCTGCTGAAGAAAGAAAGCTGATTGCTCTCCGTTTGGGATGGTATCCCCTGGGGCCGCGGGACAGACTCCGGGGGTGGCGCTGGAGCTGAGGCAGCTGCACAGGGTCGCGCGGTTGGTTTAGCTGTGTTCTTTGGCCGCTTTCTTTGTCTCGTATTGCATTGCACATAATGATTACAGTTATTTTATGGGTCATGGGTCTGGATTAAGAGGCTCTGACCCACCTTGGGAGGTCTTAATGTCCATAGTTCAGTGGGGTTGTATAAAGCGACTGAGTTGTAAAACAAAATACTCGGGGAGGAGATTTTTCTTTTAAAACCAAGTAACTGTCAGTTCCACACAGCTGCTGTGGCTATGGTAACCTTTGCAGGGAGCAAAAGTAGATGGTGCCAGTGTGGAAGCGGCCTTAGGAGCTGCTGTGGAAGGGAGTACTGCTTATTCTGATCCCTGACACACGCTTCTTGACGTCCCTCTGTGCTGTGCCCTGGCTTCAGACAGAGTGCAGGGAATCTAGGTTTGGTAGTATTTAGTTTATGCTGTCTCTTGGACACTGGAAGTGTTTTGCAGGCTCTCGCTTGCTGTCCCTTTAGCTGTCAGTGGCCTATTTCGGTATGGGATGGTCGCCATGGGGCCGTTAAATCCAGTTTTTCCAAGAGCTGTTTCAGTGTATCTTCGGTGTATCTTTCAGCGTATCTCTGTCTTGACTGCCAGATTCCCACAAGAGACACCCGCTCAAGTTTGTTGCACGAGCAAAGGATCCTTCCCACAGAGGCTTTTCTGCGTTCCGTGTTTAGTTAGCGTCTCCGCTCTGGAGGGGACCTTTATTCGGAGCCAGTTACTGCCTTTCTTAGAAGAATTGTGACATGGTCAAAGGCCGAGCTTATCCTCAGAAACACAGCATGACTGACAAGGCTATCTGTAGAGCATGTGCCATCTCCAGAGAGGATTCAGTGACAGTTGCTTGGGCTGTAGGGAGATGGTTGGTGACAGCTGGCAAGTTTATCCTTTTATCATCAAGGCTGTCAGTGCTGCCGTTCTTCCTTTAGTTCTGTTTCTGTGCGTGTCAGTTCTGCGGCTGTGCTGATGGAGCAAGGAGGATGAATTTGCTCGCTTGTTATTTCGGTCTCTCATAGATTCTCGTCCCATTGATGGGTCTATCTGGCATCGATGAGTTTGGTTGGGGTTTTCTTGTCTTTTTTTCTCCCCCGCCTCACCCTTTCGTTATTTGATCAATAGGAGGTAGTTCTTCAACTCGGCCTTCACTCCTGATGCTACAGCGTCACGCTTACTTGGGAAAGCTGCAAGTAATGAACGCGCATTGCGTTCAGCTGTCAGGAGTAGCTTCCCATTGGTCCATGCGTGGCACAAAATTAGAAAGCAGTCCTCTCAGCGTGCAACTCTGCCCTGTGTTTCACCCAGGCGAGTTATTCAGTCCACAAGTTGTCTGTTTTGTCATCTTCTCTTCTTCACAGCCAACAAAATACATGTGAAAAAAGACCTGCCTGCAGGCCATAAAAGTGTAGCCTCAAGTAACGATTGAAAGTTGAGCTTCCTGGTCTTTTCCCAGCTTTCTTGCCAAACTTTGGCTTCACTGAATCTCAGTTCAGAGGTAAGCCGAGTGCTGTAGAAAATAATAAGCTACATTGTAAGATGCTGGTGCTTGATGAAGCAGGTGCTAAGGAGGAGATACGATTAAGGAACTGGTTTGGGTGAAGTGGCTGTAGACTTTTTCCACTTCTTCAGTAATAGAGCACTTTGAGACAGGTGCTGACAAAAAATGTCCTATTGCTGAGGCCTTCCCCTTGGCTGGCAGTCTTGTGTACGCCGGAGCTAGCCCAGAGTATCGGGTTGCTTTATGCCATGAAAAGCTAGAACTCTGATCTGGAAAGAATTGGAACTGCCCGCGGAACGCTGTCAGACACACGATCGGATAGTGGTTGCTAAGGAGAGGATGACCAGGTCTCAGATACCCGAGATCAGTATTGAGAAAACAAAGTTTGCAACCATGGCAGCGACTGTTGTCGCTCAAATGTTACCCTTTACAGGGCTTGGCATCCTTAGGTGTAACGGAGACTGGTTAGTCCTTCTTGTGGTGAGTGAACGGGGCCAAAGGAGCTGAATATCTTGCACAAATCAGGGAATGGCTGCTCCTATCGCTGCCTTTGGATGTACATGATTGCACGTACGTCTGCAGGCACACGCCTGGTGCGTATGCTCCGTTACCTTCTGCCACCATGAGTTCAATGTTGCAATAATTCCCAGCACAAATGAACAAGAAGGACACAGGAAAGTTGCCTGTCAGTTGTAAGAAACAATGGAGGCTTCCTGGCTGTAAGCCCACTTGGAGCGATTGTTATCTTCAGCTGTTTTCAATAAGCTTTGCAAATTAGAACTAATGACCAAAGTAAGTCACTAAGAACATAACTCTTTTATACTTAGAACGTTTATCCTTCCTTAGCTGCCAAAAAATAGTAATTTCATGTGCAGTCAGGCTGTGAAACTTCATCTGAGCAGTGATTGTACCCATGCACTCAACCAATTCCCTTTTAGAATGGGCTTCTGATATTTAAACTGTCCAAAATCTTTCTACGCCTAAGACACCTCTTCAAATCCTCGTTGCTCAGGCTCTGGTGGATTGCTTTGCTTTTAGATTGGTACGTTTTAGTAGGTTGTTTTTTTCTCAAGGTCTGAAATGAGTATGCTGTAACACGAATCTAGAAGGAACTTATTATAGGGCGAGGACTTCCCAGCTCGTGCTTCAGCTTCTGAATGCATGCGGGTACACCTACGTATGTTATACGGGCAGACGGTACCGGTTGCACAAAGACACGTGCACGCTCTCGTCAGAGCCTGTAAGGCGTAGCAAATGTCGACCATAATTGCCGTGACATTCTGTTTATTCCATGATGCTCCTGTGATGTAGTTTAGTTTTCTCTTCCTACGTTCCAAGCTCTCCCACCTTCTCACTCCCCCACATCCTCTGCCTGGGAACTCGATGTTGAAACACTACTGGAAGAAGTTGCACGAAAGACAGTCTTCCTATTTATCGGAATGATGAGACCACAGTGGGAAAAATGAGGACCAGTGAGGCCAGAGAAAGGTCACATAAGGTAATAGATAAGAAGGCTCTAGGTGAAAGAAGGGGAGAGGAAAGGCAAACCATGGAAAAATGGTATTTCGCTTTCTCTCCTAATGTTTCTTGTGGAGAGATAGGATAGCGACGACAGAGAATGGAAAGCTCAGCTGAAACTTAACAAATTGCCGGATAATTGTGAGGAGAAAGGGAGTCTATGCCCTGCCTCAACTGAGCAGAACAACCCAGAAATCGGTGGGGTGCATCCCCCTACCCTTCCTACGCTGACTTTGCCCATGTACAACTGCACCAGATTTGGAGGAATGCTTTCTCTGGCCGAGGGGAGTGAACAGGCAGAAATCTATTTTCAGGTGTTGCCTAGTGGACGACGTTAGGCGTGATCCCAGGCTTCCCTGCAGAAGTCTTCGTCTTCTAAAGGGTGGAATGTGGAAAGTCCTCTGGTATGTCAACTCATGTTCCACAATGCTTAATTATTGTTGCAGGTGTAAAAGTCATCGACAGTGCTGTCCAGGAAGATCAGTTCACAGAACCCAATAACATATCCAAGTTAACGAGGAGTAAGAACCAACTTTTTTCTTTACATGATCCTGGCTTTTTAAAGAAGCCTTGTGGCAAATGGAAGTCACATCTACCTCCTATTGCTCCAGATATGGCAGAGGAGTGTAAAAGGCATTTAAGCCTCAGGAGTCCGAGATTTGATAGCTTGCTCTATGATTGTAGGGAAGTCAGTAGCAGAGAGGAAAATCGGAGCCCGGTTGCTAGTGCCTGATCTGACTGATCTGCTAATGTGAATGAAAAGAGACTCGAGGAACTAAAATAGTTTATCAAAGCCTTTGGTGAGCATGCTGGCCTGTCATTTATTTAAAGACAAACTCCAAACTTCTCTCTAGGTAAATTGAGCATATTTTGTTCTGGGCTAAAACGCTTTTGTTTTTTCCTTCTGTTGGTGCCTGGCTGTACCGTTTTTCAATGACACTTTTCCAAGCAGAACCCTACATTAAGTTAACTAAACTGGATATTGGAGATGGACTGTGGAATCTTACATGTTCTATGGATGCCGGTTTGCTTTTGGGCTAGATTAGATACTCTAGAAATGCCATAAAACTCTTACAGCATACATGTGTGATATTGCTAGAGGAATTGTTCAAATCATTGTATTACTGTAGGCTGTAGTATTGGATCGTTGCTAACAGAATACTGGCAGCCTGGTTTTCATGCATGTTTCTTCTCCCTGCTGGGAGATTTCGACAAATGAGATTTTGAGGGTAATATAGTCCTTGTCTATGTTTCCCACATGCCAAATATTTTCAGTCAGGCTATCCTTCCTCTAGAAATCCCAAATGCAACCACGGCACATTATTAGTATTATTTGTTCGTCCTCCCCGTGATGTCCGGCCAAGCCATGTTGCCAGCTAATTTAGCTGAAATGGTGTGTTTTTCGAGGTTCTAAATCGTGTCAGAAGACATGAAAACCAGGATATCTTTCTTGCTGGCAAAAAAGAATTTATTTTATTGCAGTAAGCAAATGCCGAGTTGCCCTGCGTGGAGAAAGGTAGGGAAGCAAAGAGTTTGTTTTAATGAAGTGACATGTTGCTGCTGTTCTAGGACAGTTTTTCTTTATTTCCAGTACTCTGGATTGATTCTAAAAAGCAGTAACTGCAAGTGCTTAGGGAACTATTGAAACACCGTGAACAGAAATGCACCCATTGATCTTGGTCTTTGGGTTGTGGCTCTGACCTGAAAAGAGGTCCTTAACTGCCTGTGCTTCAAAAGAAATCTTATTTCCCGATAGAGTTTTATTGAAGAAGAAAACCCGTCAGATATTGAGACAGAGAGCCTAGTGTGATTTGGGCATCAAAATATCCTAAATCTCTCAGTTTAAGCACCGAGAATCTGAGTGTCTTCTTTCCATCTTTGAATCACCGGTTTGGGCTTCACCTGTGCTGTTTACTTCCAATAAATGTTTTGAGGGGCTTTTGGAGACTGACATATTCCCATGCTCTGTCCACCTGCAAGAGCTCAGAAGGAGAAGATTTCAAAGGGAAGAGAAAGGTGGGTGTGGTTTTAGACTATTGAAGTATAAAGCTAATTCCTCATTTGTGACAGGACAGAGACAGAAGGTTTTACTTAAACTTTTTGTGAGAGTAGGAAGTGTGTTAACTGTTGGTATCCTAACTTGTACTGTAAATTGTTCCAAATGCATGAATGAGAGGCAATTTTAAAAATACTAGGGTTTTGCTATTACTCTATGCTTGCTGAGTCTGTAAATAGCAAAACAATTTGATTTGCTTGGCTCTGCTAGACCTTGCCAAGAATAGGTTGGAAATTTTCTTTCGAAACACCTTTTGTCAGGAAACTGAAATTTCTACTAGATAATTAATCTGTGAAAAAGTAAAAGTTTTCTTTAGTAATTAAAGATATTGTAAAAATGGAAATATTTACTCTGCAGGGAAGAGTATTTTCCAAAGAATTACACTGTTAGTACTATTAGCTAATAGCTGTGAGCTGTCAGCTTTAATAACCACACACACACGCGTGTATTATTTTTAGATAAGGCTGCATATGTTAAGAAATTGCCTGTGAGCTAATGGTAATTGAATTCTGTTATTATTGCTTTGGGGTTTTATACGTACTGACGGGGGCAGAACTCCAACTTTCCCTGCACATTCTAGATTTACAGTCTTGGCTACTTGCTGCTGCAAGAGAACTACTATTGACAACTGTTAAATGGTACCAAAAAAGGTGTAGCTACCTGACATAAAGTGCCGACATATATAGGCTACCCGATAAGGCAAATTTGCTTTAAATATTTTTCAGATTCCTTTTTTCTGTGAGGCTTTTTTTGTCTTGTGCTGCAGTAAAGAATACACCTGAAAGCGTTCTGCATCGTAGCTCTGGCTAGTTTGACGGAAATGTGTATCTCATCCCCCGTGCACACAGATTGGATCTGCTGGATGACTTGGCAGCTCAATACTAACGCCCATCGAATTGCAGCCTATGGTGGGAAACGCTTAAGTGTGAGCGTGCTGGGTGTAAGTTGCTGCACGTGAAAGCACAGAAACTTTGCGTTTTGTCTAAAGGTGTATGTGCGTGCATTTCTGTCTCTATGCCCTCAAAGACCATTCTCTTCTCCCTTTGCCTCAGCGTTCGCGGAAGAGACAATCCGTGCGTACTTTGACATCATCATCGTCCAAGCAACCCGGGAAGGACCTGGTACTGACCCCTCCTCTCGTCGTTCTGTCTCTCTCCTATTCCTTCCCGACTCACATCTCCCATCTCTTCTTTCCCCCACACCGGCGCTGTCGCCGGCTTCGTGCCGTCCCGCTTCCGCGGCCCCGCCCGCAGCCCATGGCGCCCGGCCCTCTCGGGCCCTAAAGGCCCTGGGCAGCTGTGAACTAGCCCGTGCCCCCGCCCCTTCGCTCTGCTTCTTCCA
>NW_008237409.1:17575-24697 GCF_000691975.1 Corvus brachyrhynchos
CCAGTCATGCCAAGCTAGCGGGCACTGGCCGGAGCCAAGTAAGCGGCCGGGGAGACGGCAGGAGGGAGGGCCAAGGGCGTGCATGAACGGATGCTTCACGGGTGTTGCCAGACCGCGTTGGCGCGGGGTAACGTTTAGGGACCGGGGGTTCCTCTTTTGCAGTGCAGTGTCAGTGGTATTTCGGGAGGTGCTCTGAGAAATGGTCTTGGCCGCGAAACCACCTGGAGATCTACCTGATTATGGCTCTGTTTGGTCAGACTGGGATCTTGGTTAGAGTGGTAGCAACCTGTCAGTTCCCTGTGGTTAGGAGTAAGAGGAGGTGGGGCAGTCTTGGCTATCAATGTGCGTACGTATGTGAATATCTTTGTATCCTTTCTGGACTCGATTCTGGGGGATCTGTGTGCCAGCAATGCTGTTTGCCAGTTGACAAGCTCACAAAGGGGAATAGCTTAGCGTATAGAAGGCAGTAACATTTCCCTCAGATAACATCCCGTGGTGAGCCGATTTTGCTGTCTGACCGCTGACCCTCACTGCTGCAGCTTGTCCCTGAGAGGTCAACACAAGCTGCCATGGTCTCTCTGACCTAAACTTGCACTAATATAATCATTCCTCCCCCTGATAAAACTTCCCGCAGTGTAATGGAGCATTGTAAACTTGATGCATAGAAACCCCAGTTAGTGGGAAGCTCATCTGGTACCGAGATGTTTTTTGTAATCCTTTTTCTCTGTCTCCGAGAGAAGAGTTGAGAGCTCCTGTGCAATGCTTGATGCCAGGAGAGCGCACCCAGACAATACGCTGTGATTAGGTCACATAAAACTGGGGTACCGGAGACTTGGCTTTCACAGATGACAGCCTGTTTCGTGTCCTCTTGGTTAAGCATGTCTTAAGGGGGTTTTAAGACTGTTGAAGCTGAAAAAACTGGTCTGTGGTCTATCCAGGCTTGGGGTTAAAAAGGAAAACTTGGAAATTAAATTCACTAGAATTTCTGGGAATGAACAGAGTCTGTATTGCATTCCAGCTCTCTTCACTCCCACTGACCTGTGAACGGGGGGCATAGGGCTTCCTACCTCTGGGCAAATGAAAAGGTAATGGGGCTGTTTGATACGTTATAGCAACTGCTGCCTTTTCCCCCACGTGACAAAGGTGAGCAGCGCCCGTACAACTTTCAGATTGGTTCCTTTTTGTTCTGTGGAGCTATCCGCACTTGTTTGTATTGCAAGGAATAGAAGTAAGCTGAGCGATATGGAAGGGACAAGGGATTGTGGTCCCTTGCACCATTTCACCCGCTCCATCGCCGCTGTCTACCCTGCGGTGTGTACTTCACAGTCTGTGAAGAGTTTTGCATCAATGTTACGGCGATATCCAGCTTTAGATATCGGTCTGCGTGAAAGCATGGTAAGAGCTTTTGTTTGGATGGGAACCTTCCTGCTTTGCTTTAAGGGTTCAGGGAAGATCGCTTAAGTACTGATCATTCTTCAGCGCCCTCCCAACGATTTAGGTTGGAGAAGTTCCCAAGTTAGCATAGCTGACCGAAAGGGAATTTCAGTACTGAGAACTATGGGAGCTGCAGCTACGGCTGTACACACCAAATTTGTGCAGTGAAAACATGATTTTGTGAGTCAGCTTCTGATGTGGCTGCACACAAATGGTGAAAGAGCAAGCCTCGGTTGCTGTGCCAGTCACCCAGATTCTCTGTAACGAACACTGTTCCTTCAGCCGATTCCGATTTCTGGTTGTATGACCAAAGCATTTGAAACAGAATACCATAAGTGGCACCGTGTATGATTTCAGATAAATTAGTACCTATGATAAAACTGGTGACAGTTCTAGTCTCAGTAAATACTTCAGTAAATATAAGTGCGAGGTACGAGAAGGAAATGATACTGGGCTGGAAATAGCAGCAAATCAAGATGTGCTGGTTTTGGGTCCAGAGAAGATTTATTGGTTGAGTTCCTTTTTGCTGTGTGGTTGATGCAGCATTAATTGGATACTGGAGATTCTGAGCATCTTTGGTATCTGAACCATTATTTTCTAATATTGCTAGATTATTTTTCATGGTAATTTCATTGGGAAAAAATGAATCCGGGGAGTTCCAAGCAGAGTTCAGAAGTAAGGACACAAATCTCCTTTTAATTCTAATCTGGGCGATTTCTGCTATGATGTCCTTGAAAGCTGGTATACAGCAGTCTAAATTTAGGTGGTTTAGGTGGAATTTTAAATGGCCATTAGCCACTCCGATTCAGAGGTGAGCCTTTCCGTTACTTCGATACTGGACTTCAGCTCATCTCTCTTAACCAGGCCAGAATCTTGAGAGCTGCTTTCACAAAGGTGGAAAATAGGGGATGTTGGAAGAATTGGTTTCAAAGATCCGGATCCTGGAGCCATACCTGCGCTACTGAGCATTTACGAAGGAAGAGTTTTGATCTTCGTTTTTTTTTGATCTGATTTTACATTTTGGCAGGAGCTTTATAATTTACGATATTCCCATAGTTTTTGTGATTGAGCAGGGTGGCTTTGTTAAGAGGGAGGACTAAAACTACTTTAAGGGTGTTCTGTTTTAAAACTGTCAGAAGAGTTTCTTTATAATGTGGGCAGACAGCTGCAGAGAATCTACCTGCAGCAGTCAAAGCCACAGAGAGATAGATAGCTGGCTATGACCACCTCTGAAGGTCTAAACAAGTATTACCCATTGGTATCTCTCCCTGGTGACCTGATGGCACCCAACAGTTAGGCGGCCTGTGAGTAACTCTATAAGACATGACTCAGGTGTACGTAATGACCTACGGGCTTCCGACAAAGATGGGCTGAGAGAGCTGGGGTTGTTCATCCTGGAGAAGAGAAAGCTTCAGGGAGACCTCATTGCAGCCTTCCATTACTTTAGGGGGCTTACAAAAAGGAGGGTGATGGACTTCTTTTTCTATGGGCAGATAGCAACAGGACAAGAGGCAGTGGTTTAAAACTGAAAGAGGGCAGGTTTAGATTAGATATTGGGAAGAAACTGTTCACTCAGAGGGTGGTGAAGCACGGGTTGCTCAGAGAAGTTGTGGATGCCCCGTCCCTGGCAGTGTTTGATGCCAGGTTGGATGGGCTCCTGAGCAACCTGATCTAATGCGTGGAATCCCTGCACATGGCAAGGGGTCGAAACGAGATGATCCTCCAACCCAAACCATTCTAGGATTCCATAATGACAGGGAGATTACATGATCCAGCAATTACCTGGCATTACACACTCTGTTTCTAAACTATCTCAACTCCTACATTTGATAAAGGAAGTCTGTTTGTTTAACTTCTTTATTATTCTCTTACACTTCCTGCAAATATCCTTTTGGAATGGTGACATGTCGAGGTTGCCTTGATCCTTAGCTAGATTACTTTTGTTGTTTGTTTTGTTTTAATTCACTTTGACATAGCCACAGGCACCTGCTAAAGCTGCTAAGGGAGAATCGTTCCCTCCTGTCCATTTATATCCAGCCTTACTTCAGAAGAGGTTCTATGAGAAGTACTTCTACATTTTTTCTTCAGTGCAATAGCTTTTCTAATATGTTCATGGTGTTCAAGGCTTTTTCTTCAAGTTGCAGGGTCAGTTACAGATAGAGAATACTTGTGTTGTCTGATGGGCGATGGCTTTCTAGGCGTAGAATTAAGGGGTAAATGTGGTGCACTTCTGCCGGGTTCTAGCAGGCTTGTTTGCATTTCCTCAAAAGTTTGTCATTCCCTGTATCTGATGCATCAATGATCCCTATATATGCGAGGAACAGAGCATCAAACCTTGCCTTTGTGGCAGTGTGGCGATATTACTGTTCATCAAAGTGAAGCATTGATTTCACCTGTCATACCTAAGAAGAAGGGGATGTACTTCTAGATAAACAGCATTCCTAGGGCCAGTGATTTGTATTGTGACCCTTGTGATAGTTGGTGGTTCTACGAAAGACACAAATTTGTATAAATGAGAGAGTAATCTCATTTGTGTCTCTCATTCTTCTAGGCTTTGACCTTGTTGCAGACAAAATCTTGAAGACGTGACAGACACGCACCTTAGAGGTTCAGGAAGGAGATAACAATTGTGTTTCTTTTTTTTCTAATCTTGTGATCTGGCTCTTACTTTTTCTGAATGTGCTGAATTTTCACTACTGGCTTGCGATAATTGCAGCTTCTGGTTATGGCTCTCCAAAGTGTAACTTCTTTGTGGCAAAGGAGGCATTCCAGCAGCCCTACAACTATGGAAAGTATTATCACCCTCCAT
This sequence comes from Corvus brachyrhynchos, assembly GCF_000691975.1. Taxonomy (NCBI): domain Eukaryota; kingdom Metazoa; phylum Chordata; class Aves; order Passeriformes; family Corvidae; genus Corvus; species Corvus brachyrhynchos. Next base: position 21,819 of record NW_008237409.1, read on the forward strand.
TACACGGAGACCTCTGAGCTACGGAGAGATTAGTTCTAAAAGCAAGCTTGGATAAGGCATGCAAAATATTAGTGTTAACTTTCTTTTCTTCAGCTCCACCAGTTCTTCATTGTGTCATTTTTACGTGAGTTGTACAAATGAGTACTTCTTAATATTAAGTACAGATATATGTAGCTATCCCTCTGCTATTTATAATCTACGTGACCAGCACTGACAGAAGTAGTATTGCTAAACACATGGGTTTGTCAGAAGCTTGGCATCTCCAAAGTGGATTTTGAAAGTACTTCAGCCTGACACTACTAAAGGCACATCAGAATCTGATCCCAGATCCTCCCACTGTTCTGTCAGCACATGGGCCTTCTTCCCCGTCCTCCAGCCTGGTATCAGTTTCTTCTTTGGCACTATTAGCCAAACTGTAGTAGTCAGACTTGCATAAAATAAGATAATGCAGCTCTTGTCACTGCATCAGAAAGCCGGTTCAGTGTGTAGAGTGCTACGTGACCTTTGCAAGGACCATGTCATTTGACGATTTTACTCACCCCCACCTCCCCAGCTTACAAAAGCAGATTCGTGTTTACAGCCTGCACAGGCGTTCTTCAGATTCAGGTCATAATGGCTGACATGAATGGCTAAACAGTTCTAACTGTGTATCATGGGTACATTCTAGGGAGCTGCATTAGCTACGCTTTACATTTCAGTTCTGGATATGGGCAGTAATTGTTGAATGGGATCTCAGTTGCACTAAAGACAGCAATAAAAGTTCTGAACCCCTCATTCTGCGTGGTTTCTATAATTAGTATTTGTTGTAATTTTCTCAATCCTGACAGCTAGTGATAACTGAGTTTATTCGTGCACAGTATCATTTTCTCAATAAATACAAAAGTTTCAAAATAATTTTATTTTCAGAAAATAAAACATCTGGATACAGTGACACATCCAGTTTAGTGGCAGTAAGTCAGACTGTGTGTGTGGATGGAAGCATTCTCCATAGGGATGGCAGATGGTATAAAACTGAAAAATATTATTTTAAAAAAGTTGCTCTTTTGGTGATGTATTGAAGTTTGCAGACTAGCTTTGCAAAAAAACCTAGCCTGAGCTAGGTAACTATCAAGAGTTCAGCTTTGTTGTATGTGGGTATCCTACTTTTGGCCAGGACAGGGTTAATTTTTTCAGTTCTGCATGGTGCAACTTCCCCAATCTAGTTACTTTCCTTTCTTTTAAATAACAAATATAGAGGGAAATTAAAACAAAGCAAAATTTTACCTTGTTTGGATTGTGCTTCCACTGTGAACTTCATTGTATCAATCATTGAATCAACATTTCATGTGCAAAACTTGCAGTGTATCTTAAGACATGCTAACCTAGTTGTGGAATGGGCGTTCTAACTCCCAGCTACCTTAGGTGCACCTCAAGCCTTCAGTAGGCATCAGTGGAAATCTGTCAGTCCTGTTAACGGGCCTATGAGCAATATTGTGCTAAAACATGGTGTTACGCGTGATTGGTTGTTTGACTGGCTGTTGTTCAAAAGAACAGAAAAAGAAAAGCAGCTTCTTCTGTGTTTTGGTGGTAAAGAGACAAAGGAATGGCTTGGCTCCTCGTGTAACCTCCACACTCTTATCTAGCAGTGCATGTAAGTGCACATTTAGCCCCTGAAAGATCATTGACTTAGAAACTAGACTAGAGAATTAAGTGAAAGCTCCTAGCTGAGAAAACTTGAAAAGTAATTTTCTGAGAGTACATCTTCCACATTTTCAGGAAGTGTCCAGTCCTCTTCTTAACTCTGTACTGTTCTGTTTGAAAATCATATCCAGGTCACCCTATCTCTTTTCCTCAGCGTAGAAATAAAACGTCATGAGAATCAGACCCCAGGTTAAAAAACAGCGTGCAGTCCAATGTAATAAAGTGCGCCATCTGTGCTGAGCCTTAAATACTGTCATGTAGGTGCAAATTCTGCTATGTACATCTCTGTTCCATTGAAATCAGTTGGAGGCTGACACTAGTATCTAGAAAGATCTGAATCCAGCCCTAGGAGAGTTTTGTGTTTAGGCTGCCTTATTGTAATCTAATAGTAATTAACAAATTCTTAGCAAGATCTCAGACCGTAGTTACCGGAAGTTGACTAGGATATGCATCCAAAGTAATGGAAGTTGTAGTATCTCAAGTACACTCCCCAGCATATAACAAGATAAAACAGTTAAAAAAAAAAAAAATCTACAAAGTGTGTTAATGTTATTGTCTGCTGTTCCTGGTTAATTTTGGATGAATGTAAACAGATGCATGATAAACAGCCGACAAGTTCCAAGAAAATATTTTTATTGATTTGTCTTGATCGTGGGTTTTCTGTATTGTATATGAGATAATTTTAGATAGATATGTATATATTTATATTTGAGAGAATAGTTTGTTATGATCACATCACCGGTTCGCTCCATAATTCCTGTGTATGAAGACCAGAAACAAATTAATTTGTTAGAAGTATACACCCTGTGTCTTTCCTTTTCTGTTACGTTTTGTTGTTTTTATAATTATGTACAGTATAAAATATTTGGTATCTATCTTCAGTCTTTCTGTCAAAAGGAAGCTTGTTTGGATTGAGATTATAAGAATTTTTGATTATATTTATAATGGCACATTACAGATTTTTTTCTTTAGTAATAAATTTTTTGGCCCATCTCATAGGTAGATAACTGTCCAGAATCAATTAAACCGTTTTTGTGGACTGTGTGTTGGGGAATTTCTCTCTACGACTTGTAGCTGCTGCTTCTTGGAAGCTACATTTTTTTTAGCTGCAGTAAGTGTGTGTCCGTGAAGCATTTTCTTCTTTCTTCAGTCACACAGATGAAAATCACATAGTTCCTCATGGTTTAACGTGCCCTCCC
>NW_008237409.1:24918-51832 GCF_000691975.1 Corvus brachyrhynchos
CCCCCCCCCAAAAACCAAATCCAGCCCAACCAGCCAAAAAAACCCAGTCAAACAAACAAAACCCAAAACCTCCTACTAAACCCACAAAAAGGTTCCTGACTGATTTTTCTGGAATTATGTTGACAGGCATTATGAGGAGAATTTATGCTTTTCCCAGAAGAAAGCTATTCTTACGGGGGTTACAGATTATAATACAGCTGTAATGTCCTAGGATTGGATTTACTTTATGTGTTGCTTGAACAATACGTTTTCATAATGGAATTTCTTTCTGCGGCAAATAGAAAAAAAAATGCAGAGCGTTACTCTGCAATCTCAGCCAATTTCTCCACTATTACATGGAGTCTTCTGTTTATCACCATCACACAGTGGATGGTGATACCTTTATCTAACAAAAGATAACACCTCCTAGGTGCTTGGGGCCCATTAAGGGCGAGTGTGTGAAGATTGATGTGAGTTCTGCGTTGCCAATGCTTCATTTGCAGGTTTGGCTCTTGGGGTTAGGTAATTGTTCCCTTCTTATATTGGTGTCACTTGCATGAGGAAGGCCTGTTCTTGGCAGGTGTTTCTGGATATTCTTCTCACTTTTGCTGCTGTTTGAATTTTAGTTGTCATGTGTATTGTCTGTTCTGACAGAGTGTAGACCTGGATGACCACCAGAAACCTGAATTTAGAAGAGTTTTTAGTTCTTCCATCATTGAAAATGGGCATCGATCTTCATCATCAGGTACGAACAGGGCATGAAACGAAGCAGCACTACTTGTAAAATACCTGATCCTGGCAGTCATAGAGCAGGTCTCGCATTTTGGAAGGCTTAGAATCTGCTATAGTTTCAGAATAGATGTTGTCCTGTGGCACCAATACTTTATTTCCTAATTAGGAGTTTAACTTTTAAACTTTGGCTTTACTGTTAAACATGTACTATGGTGTTTCATAAATTAGAGGCTATTACTGTCGCATTAACTTGGGAGACGAGCGATAAGGCCTGCTATGCTGGGTTCCATTGCAGTCTCGCATCCCAAAACATCTTGCAAGTCACCCGTCCACTTCCATCATCCTTTGGTGGAGGAAGGACTTAACATCTCCACTTTAGAGAAAGTCATACAGTGTTTCATAAAACCATGAAAAGAACAAAAATGCCAAGGCAGGAGATTGGAAGTGAGGGCTGCACAGAGGAAGAGAAGCTTACCGAATGCAAATGCTAGTGTATTAATGATCTGAAGACATTGCTCCTGCTGCCATTCACGTAGAGCAAGTGCGATCGCTGTGAGGATCGCTTGCGCTAGGGTTGCTCCTGCTACATAAGTGGTACTGTGATTCACGGGGGAGTAATTCCAATGACTTGTAAAATAAAGTTGTTGCATGGACATGGGTTTGTAACTTTGTTACAAATCTGCAAACAAATTTCCTTCCTCTCTCCTGCTTTTTATTCAGGTCAGGCAAAAGCCGCCCATGAGCTGACCTCTTTTCAGATGTCAGAATCTTCTTCCCCTGAAGCCCATGCCCCTGCAGTCACCTTACAGATGCCCCACCTTCCCGTTACTGCAGTAACCAGGACATCTGAGAAGTTTTCAGGAGAGAACATCTGTTCAACAGGAACAATTAATACATCTTCTTGCCTGCTGGGACAGGGCAAGAGCACAAATACAATGGGAGTAAAACCTTCCAACCAGCCAGGTAAAAGAGACAAAAATAACTTGCTGAAGCTGCATGCCATTTCCTTTCTTCAACTGGTGCTATCAGTATTGTCCCATGACCTAGTGGTAATTATGAAACGTTGCTTCTATGGCTATATATCCCATTGTGGGACACTTCAATTTGGAATATTGTGGGTCCTAGCTGGAACTTTCGGCTGTTATGTCACATCTGCAGAGAATTTTTGCTGCCTAATGTAGTTGAGTTTTTAGTGAAGCATATCTTATAGCACAGTTACTGAATTCAATAAGTTACTGAATCTCTTAAACATGCCCAGCTATTTTAATGAAATTTGTAGACATTTTTACTGCTCTGAGACTGGAGGCCCTGTGAGAAGTTAGGTTGAGTTTAAAAAAAAAGTCATACTGAAGTCATTCATCCTTGGCTGTGATACTTACAAATTGGACTATGTATATATACACACACACACAGGTCAGAAATTACAGAAGGAGACCAGATGGGATTGCCAGCAAGAGATAGGGATTATTTGCAGATTCTTTTGATTTTATCTTACTAAAGCTGAGAATGTCACAAACGCTTCCTTTGTCTTTTTTTTTTTTGTGCTGATACAGTGAAGGACTGGAATTCAGTTACAATGAGAACAGTGGATTCATCTGCCACTGGAGGTGAGTGTTCCTATCAGCATGCCCTTATGCAACAAAATTGAGAGTGATTCCATGCTCTTTGGGGGATTCAGATCTGAGCACGTAGTTTTGATTTGTAGTACTAAATGGTAATACTAAAATTGCTAACAAGTCTGTATGCAGACTCATAGAATCATGAAAACTTGTTCTACTCCATCAGATTCTCAATCAGTTCAGTGAGGGGTTCTTACCCTTATTTGCACAGTGATGTACATGTGTACTGTTAGGCAATCTCTGCAGTGGAAACCATAGGTGCCAGAAAAGTGTGGCAGGCAGACAGCTTGAGCAGTGAAGATTTCAGCTGATTGAGTGAAAACTGTGACTATACACAAGGTAGTGGCAATTGGAAAGTGGTGTGCCCACCCATGTGTTTTGAAGCAAATGACTTTGAGTAAGACAGAAGTAAGGAGTCTCCTTTGTAATATGAATGTGTCAAAGGACAAAATGTGTCACTCCACTTTCGCGTTTATAGAGCATAGCTGGAGTCCAGAGCTGAGCTCTAAGAGGCAAAGCACAAAAGGTAGACACTCAGGAATGGAGGAAGGAAGATGCAAAATCGGTTTTAAGCCACATTTGCAACTTGGAGTCTGTTCTAGTTTACAAACTAAAATATCTTCCTGGCAGTAATTAGGTCATTTAAATTATGCACTCAGTTATGTTAAACTCCTCAGGGCTTGTCTGCTAGAATGACTTTTGCAGGCACCACTTTTTCTTTTAACTGAAGTGTCTGTGGCAGCGTGCCCTCCTCTGAGGTCTGCACAAGGGCCTGAAGTGATCTGACCTTCCGAGTGCGGTTTTATCAAAGATATCCTCTCAGAGTCCTTTCTGGTATGCTTACACTATCCTTGCTGCAGTGCAACAATTTTACAGAGGAATTGAACCGCTGGGGAAAATCCTTCCCCAGCTTGTTAGCTCATATGGAAGTTAGAGGCCTGTAGCTTTACAGTGTAACGAGTAAAAATCAATGCGTGTCTATCCATCAGGAAAGCACATGAGGAAAGTTTCTATTTGAAAGCACACGAGGAAAGTTTCTGCAGTAATGTGTCTTTTCTGTTTTTATATAGAGAATGCTACTTCTGCCACCAAGTCTGTCTCAACTGTGGACTATGGGCTGCGTAGTGGAACCAAAACTGGTGAAAGGTATGCATTCCTCATGACATTTTGTTAGGCCATTGTGGTCAATGTAGTCTCAAGGGACAGGTGTTCTGCTGACTTGGAAAACAGGTGAGTCCCAGATGCTGTATTTTAAGCATTGAATGTATAATTGTACATTAATCTAGTTGCCCCATAATCTCTTACATTAACCTAGGGAGTTCATTTAATGTATTTTGGTCTGTCGACATGTAAATGGGCCTATTCCTCTTAACCACGCTTCTACTTTCAGGGAATAACCAATCAATGACTACTGGAATAATCACACCAGCTGTACTAAAACCATCCTAGTGATGTACTGTACATAGTAATTTTTGTTCAACACAGCAGTGCTTGTATACATACCCTGGATATTCTCAGGTGAAACATGCCAGGTTATTTACTGATTGTACTTCTCATGGGAAATCAGCAACCTGCTATATATGTCGTGGTATGTGTCCAGTTTGAGGACAATTCATTCCCCCTAAACCCCCTGCACGACTTGCTCTTTTTGTGCCTCTGATTCCTGTATCAGGGCCGTATCTTGATTAATCCTCACACCTTTCTTTTCACAAGACATCTAGTAGGCTGTGTGTTGACATCACTCCTGTGATTACAGCTTTGGATAGCCTTAGCACATTTGGCTCTTTTTTTGGGGGGGAGGCTTCTTCAGGCTGCCCCACCAGTGCACCGAAGAACAAATGAATTGCCAGTGCTATATTTTAAGCCTGTTAAAGGCTGTGAGCTTTCCTCTGGGCTAAGTGGAACAGAGATGAGAAAGGACAAAAATTTTATAGAGCAGTTTCAAGTAGACCTAACTGTGGGTTTCCACATTGTTTTAGTCTTAGTCAGTAAGACTTTCAGTGCCCGATAGTGGAGGATTTTTGTTAGGAGGAGGATGTTATCAGGTCCTTTGAAAACAGTTTTAAAAATACTCATCTGTGTTGAACTTCGGGCTTATTTTTGGAAACCAATATATGATTGCCATCAAATATCCTTAGTTTGACTAGCCTAGAGTTTAATTTCTAGACAAATGCCTTGCTGAGGACTGCTACACATTCTTTATTAATGAGTTGCAGTTGCTTAGTAGAGGACTACATGGTATCACAATTACTCCTGGCATATCCAGACATACTTAGCAGGCAAAATAGCCATCAAGAAAAAAATGGGAGAGAAGAAAGTTTAAACCTCTTAAATTTGGCTTGTATCTGCCTTGAAAACAATCCCAAATTAGGCATTACATTTTTTCTGAGGTAGTTCCAACATCAGCACTCCAATATTTGGGTCATGATACACTAAGCACCCTAGAGAACTTGGTGTCATACCTGACCTCCATCTGTACCAGAAATTAATGTGTGACACTGATGTCATTGTTCTTTGCCTCTTTCCCCATCTCTGTTACAGAGAATACTTCCAAATGCAATGTGTGACTTACTTCATTAATGCTGATGAAGCGGTATATGGCTCAAACAAACACAAATTGGAGTATAATCCTATATTCTCAATCAAATTACCAGCTTGCAGTCAGTAAAGCAACGCTGACAGAAGCTCAGAATTCTGTGCGCTATAAGTAAAAATTTCAAAAGTACTTCCTGAATTACTCTTTAAGTTTAATTTTGAAAATGTGACAGCCTCAAGGAACCCTGAACCTTGGCAATGAAAGGGATTTAGTGCTCCTGTGTGACCACAACTTTTTTCGTGAAGGTTTTTAATTGTATTTCTGCTCAGTGCTACAAAGTGCTTGTGGCTTGTCCAGCTGTGTCTTATTTGTAATAGTACCTTATGGTCTTCTATACTTAAGTGCTGTTGTGTGTCAATAATAATTTTACTTTTATTAAAATTGCTTTTCACTCACGCAGATCCTCTTGAAATGGATCTTTTGGGAGGTTTAGAGACAGCAGTTGAACCTTTATGCTGGCTCTTGTCACTGCAGAGTTACTCTTTTGTTTACTGCATACTTTTTATGTTATGTTTTTCCAGTGCCATTGACAGTTACTGTGATGTGACCGTGACCCCCAGCTCTCACTCGCCTCCTCCTACCGTACGTCGCCAAGTTGAAAGGAGGCGAGAACTGGTGCGGTCTCAGACGCTCCCGCGGACTATAGGAACACAGGCCAGAAAAGCGCTTTTCGAGAAATTTGAACGTGATGATGGAAAGTATGTCACAGTCCTTGTCTCCAGAACGGTTTCTTAAAGGGAAACTAATTTGTCGGTTATTACCAGCAGAGTACAGATGGGTGGGAGAACTCTCTCAGTGTAGGATTCGGCGCTAAGGGACAGTATGAGGTCACTTGAAGTTTCACTGACTTTACAGACCAAGCCTTGGAAGTTCACAGCTACAGATTCCTCTGGCTTTGGAGTTGTTTAGCTGAAGCAGCAGGTGTCTTTTATCAAGAAAGAGTTCTGTGAAAGCTGCCTTCTCCATCATTATAGGAGACTGCGAGTATAGTTGCCATTCATTGAGGATCAAAAGTATGAACTCTCCTTGATGGGAGTATGATTTAAATAAAAGAGGGCTTGGAATTCTGGCTTTAGTGAAATAAAAATTAGTTTTTCTTGCAGGACCAACAAGTTGAGGTTTCAGCAACATGTTTCTCAAATATCACCTGGAGGGGCTGACCTGGGCAAGGTTGCATAGATGTTCCTGACAAGTAGGTTTAAGTTTTTCTAGAATGTAATTTAATCTGATCTCTGTTAATTTTCCAGAGGAAAAGGAGAATCCAGAGCTAAGCTGAAGAGGTCGCTGAGTTTTGGGGTTGCCAGCGCTAGCAGCATTAAACAAATTCTGTTAGACTGGTGTCGCTCAAAAACCATAGGATACAAGGTGAAGATATGCTAGTGCTTCCAGCTCTCTCTTCTTTTTTTTTTTCAGGAGAATTTGCCAAAAAACCATGCTCAAAAGGTGAATGTAAAATATGCTAGAGAATAAGTTAACTTCCTCAAGGTCATCAATTTTATTGTGGGTAACACAAACATGGTTTGCACAGGCAGCACTTCAAGACAGTCAGTGATTGCATGAATGAGATTCTGTATGTCTATTAAAGCAATGCATTAGTGTTTTTCTGAAAGCCTACATTTTTGTGCTTATGGATATAAACTTCAGTATACACTCAGACATTTTTTTTCTTCATTGCCGACTGTAATTTTTGCATTCACATGATGTATGACAAGTTCTGAATACATGGAGACTATGGCCATTTTGCTACATGCAGACCAAAGTACTCTGTTGGTATTTGACAAATGAATTTGTAGTAAATGGTTGAGGTTGAATCACACTGTGAGTAAATTTTTATGAGGTAGCATCAGTGTAACTAAAAGAATACAGCAGTTCAGATTTTTTTCATTTTACCTGGCCTTAAACTGCACTTGTCAAAGAAATACGGAATTTTTTTCCTAGGGATTTTTTTTGCATGCGTAGTATGTTTTTCAACATTACTAAATGTGCATAATTATTGCTAAACTGTACATTATAGTACAAATAAGCAGAACTAATTAAAATTACTGTTAATTGCTTACTAGAAAAGCTGGGGCTTGAATTTTATATGATGGGAAAGCAGCATGAGACAAGGGCACAAATACGTTTCTTTTCATTGTGGCAGTTGAAAGTAACAATAAGAATTTGTTTTAAGAATCAGGTTGCGCAGTAGGTATGATTCTTCCTTTATTTCTACCTATCTGTGTGTAAACAGGTATTGAATTAGGCAAAGCAAGAAAGCGTAGTCTTTATCTAGTGTTATTCACAGCCACAGAATGAACTGCTCTTCAATTTTAAATCCTCCATAGGGTGATTATGATTATATATAAGCAGTGTCCTTAGTTTCCACAGATACTGAGCTGGTGCATCGGGCCTGCTCCACAGCTCACTGATGTTGATTAGATTCTTCACAGTATTTTCAGTGGGCTTGGATCAGGGACCTTGACTATGTGTCTGCTTTGCATCTAGGTATTTCAGGCAAAAAGCTTTCATTGCTAAGTGTGCCTTTTTTTCCCCAGAATGTCAACAGTGAAATGGATATACCAAGATGGGAAGAAAAAAATAAAGCCTGTGCTCTTGCTCTTGCTGGTGGGAAAGAAGGATAGAAAACTGCATTGAACAAAAGCAGCTGCTCTTATTTGTTCCCCTGTGCAGCATTAACATGTGTGTTTTTTTCATCGTGACAGCACATTGATCTCCAGAACTTCTCCTCAAGCTGGAATGATGGGATGGCATTCTGTGCTCTTGTTCATTCTTTCTTTCCTGAAGCTTTTGATTATAATAAGCTTGACCCGGCTAATCGCAAGCAGAACTTTGAGCTGGCCTTCACAACGGCTGAGTGAGTACATTAGCTCTCTGTGAAGTGCTTCCAGTTCAAGTCTAATGCACCTGGGCAGCAGTGAAGAGTTTAAGGATTATTCTTGTAGATTCTCTATCATTAGCTTGCATGTATTATGCCAAAAAAGATAATAAAGCTCTGTAGAGAGAATGCATAGAACATGTGGGAGACTTCACCTCTATCTGTATGTTGTTTTGGTTGAAAAAGAATGAAGGTTGAATTCAGTGTAAGTAGAGACCGAGGCTGAGAGCTTCTCAGTATCTCAACCAGGTGACTGCATTTCTGAAATGGCAGAGCTAATACCCTCAATCACATTATCCAGATTCTTCTTTGTGCTGTATAGCAGGCAGTTAAATGCTAACTTGTTTGTTAAAGTCGTCATGAATGTGAACTCACCGGTCAGAAATAGTAACTTTTTTGAGCTGGTATCAACATGATTCTTACAGTAAGAACTCTCCGTGTGGTATGCAGCTTGGTTTGGTACACTTCTTCCGAATGATAACAGGTGGTAGGAATACATGGCTAATGCAATAACTTAAAGAACTGGATTTTCCACTGGTCATTCAGTAAAAACCTTTCAAAATTCTTCACATAATGTTATTTCTCCTTATTGTGGCCTCTAGCAAAGGAATTTATTTGGGAATTACAAGTATTTTTATAAGTACACATATATGTATATATAAAAAAATATTGTTGCTTGTCAGTGAGTTGAAGGAGATTTTGTGATACTTTTAGGTGATTGATCTCTAAAGAAAAACTATCTACAACTCTCAAAGGAAAGCCGCAGTGTTCTTCTACCTCGATTTATGTAAACAGTAAGTTTAGGGGAGAAAAAAAGACACCACGAACACAACACTAAGAAACAGTAGGTGAGAGGTATCTACAGAAATTACTGTTCGTAGCTATGATTGCCTTTCAACTGATTTATTCAAGTGCCAGTAAAAGCTATTTTCTCAGTTACTGCTGTTCACCCCAGTACTAGCTGTGCTGATCAAATTGCTTCCTGCCCTTGTGATTTCTCATCTTAAGCCTCTGCAGATCTGTTCCTTTCTGCTGGTCCACATCATTCACATCTTGAAGATATGGGGGTGCTGGAGAACAAGCAAGTCAACAGCCACATGGGCCTTCATCAACATCTCCTCTCTTCCTGAGTTTTTCCATTCTTTTGGAACTCCCTACATATTAACCAAAATCTGAGACGTGGGCAGAGTAGCGTGAGCTTGGGCTACGTGCTACAGCTATAAGGAATGCAAATGATAGTGAAAAAAGCCCCAACCCTACAGGGCTTTAGATCAGATTCCAGTATAGAGGAAGAGAGAGAAAGAACAGGAATATTCCATGGTCACAGAAATAATAATGTCCGGCCTGACCCTGCTCAATTAATTGTGAAATGAAATGCTGCCGATAAACCTCAGGATTTCTTAAATGTTTCGATGATGCTCAAATCAGAGCAGTAAATGAATCTTGGAAGCAGCTATGTAACTCTAGATTTGTTGTATCTGTTTTATTATTACTACAGAAAAATGGCTCACTGTGATCGTCTGATAGAAGTGGAAGACATGATGGTGATGGGTCACAAGCCAGATCCCATGTGCGTCTTCACCTACGTCCAGTCCCTATACAGTCATCTACGACATTTTGAATAAAACCATTGACACCTCTCCAGCCAGAAGGGTCAAGTACACCATGCTAATGGGAAGAGTGACATTTTGCAAATGGGACACATTATTATTTCTTGCTTTTTACTGCTTACGTTCAGCTGTGTGGCTGGCTGACTGAAGTATTGCTGAGCAGTGCCCTGAAGTGTTGATCACATCACCATGTCACTAATACAGAAATGGGTCTGAAAAGACATTGGCAAAGGCAAATGCTGTCATTTTGGTGGTAGTAGTAGGTTGGATTTTTAGGGCTTTTATGTTTAAAGATCCCGGGAAGCAAATTTCCTTCTCCTATCTCTGTAAGGCTGGGGACAATTTTATGCAGTGATTCTGCTATGAAGGTGTTCCATCTTAAAATGCAGGTAAAACTCCAGAAGATAGCACCTTCAGTTTTACTTCTCTGTTGAGCGTAGTACAAAAGAAATAGGAGATGGACAAGGAAAATTCTCTTTAGCAAGTAATAACCTAGAGTACTCAACCACTCGGGCAATAATGCTTCTCCTCCAACCCTACCCCTCCACTCCGGCATACACACACAGAGATCAAACAGGCATTGTTTTGTTCTCTTAAAGCATAAAGAGAACATAACCTCTTGTCTGATGAGTGTGGGGACAGATTACTATGTTACATAATGGCATTTGTCTGTAATGGTCGAATCCAATGTGATTTGCTGAGAGGCTTGCTTAAAGCCTCTACTGGCAGTGCTGGATTAATTTCTTGATAAGAATAGCAGCAGCTGGGGCTGTTCTGTGTCTGAGATTGTGTGCTTGCATGGTTTATGATTGCAGGAAAGGTGGGAGTACCTGGCACCTGGTATAAAATCCTTTGAATAGTTGTAATAGAAACAAGCCTGTAATGTGCTTTTACCGGGACTCAGGGGGAGAGCAGCTCTTCAGTGTGAGAAGGAGTGAACTCTTTACAACTGGTTCAGTTCATATGCTGACTGAGGTAGATGAACAATACACAAAAAATACATGAAAGGTGTGGGAGTTTTGAAATGAGTTGCACTAGTTTCAGTTTTCAGTTAAATTAGCGTTAAAACCACAGTACAGTTAGATTATTCCAGATTTACTAGACAAAATGCTCATGTGTCACTCTTTCTGGCTTTCTTTTTGATAAATCAACAGTGTTGTTTTCACAATGAACGTTAAAACCACTAAAAAAATGTACTTAAAAAAAGCCTTCTAAGGCTCATAGAAAGTAAAAATTGAAAGCCACAAGTCCTCTGCTCATGCTAGAGAATGTTTTTTAACCTGCCCCAGTGCTTTTTGTAGATATTTAGAAAGATTAATTTGGTTCTGTATTGATGACCATTTATAATAAAATATATCAAGCATTCTTCAGATTTATTGCATCTTTTTAGAATGATGCGACAGATAACAAAGTAAAATCAGTGAAAACAACACAGAGCTTTTACTTAAAAGATTTTTATTCCAGTCATGGCTCTGTGTGCTCTGAATTACAGTTTAAAAAGTACAGAAGTTCAGTTGCATTTGGAATATGATTTTAGTTCAGTCTCCCTTTCTAGTCAAGTTTACTTAAGAAACCACGAACGAAGCAACCGCTTTGTTAGCATATAAGTGCCGTTGTCTTCAGTTTTTGCTTTGTCTTGGACGACCATAATTCTAAGGAGTAAGCATGCACCTGTAGCTCCACCAAATGCACTGTAAGGATAAACACATTGTACTTATATTTTGGAGGAGTTTGGATTAAGCATGATGAGAAATCTGTCCACAACTGGCACACACAATATACCTATTTACATTCTTACAGTAGAATACTTTTTATTGATTAGCAGAGCCAAGTTCCATCGTAACTACCACAAGAGGGGCAATACTGGCTTCATACATTGCGTTCGTTCACAGTCCCGGGTCACGGATGATTTTACTGTGTTATGTGAGTGCTTGGTAAGACACAGGTAAGTGCTTGGCCAATTTAGGCCTAATAGCATATAATTATATAAAGGAAGTTTTAGATTGTAAAGTTATTGCCAATTCACCAGGGTGAATCTACATCCTTTCTGTAATTTAGCCTGTTTTTGCAGCTACCCACAAGGTATTTGCACAGGTTTTCTAAAGTCTTCCCGCTTCAGAGAGGTGATGGTAAAGATACCTGGGACTTACCAGCAACCTGTTTGCAGGGAAGTGGGACTAAAAGCTGAGCTGATCTATTGGTGGTTTGTGTGTAAGAAGATGAGGGAGATAGTGCTATGACATACTTTTAGAAAAACTTACAGCTTTGTGCATTAAGAGGTCTGCTCTATATTAATAACATCAACTATTTGATTGTAGGATTAAATTTAAATTATATAATGTATGCCCCCAATTAATTTTTTAGTATTTTTATTTTTAAAAAATGCAGAGCATGTGTGTATATATGACAGCGTGTTTAGCATGAGTGATAAAAGAACAATATATTAAGTTGGCATAGTATATATTTTACACAAATGGACTGTTTCTTAACTTTTCTAATGTTTCTGTATTGTATCTAAAAACGTATCTATGGTTGTTTGTTGGCAACTTGATCCTACTTTTAAAGGCTAAAGCAGTTTGTTCTGTGCAGTATTTTCAAGATAATGTCAGCAGAGACATCATCTACTTTTTAAGATTATGTTTGCATATTGCTTCCCACAGCAGGAAAGTCCTTCTCTTTTATAGTATAATAACTGGATGAATGTCTTTCATCACTTCTCCCTTTGTGTGATATTTCCAATAAAGTGTTTAATCTAAACATATGCTCAAACCCATGCAAATTCTTGGATATATGTAATTACATATAAAACTATCCCAAAGGTTCAGCCTGTATCATTAATTTAAACCTGACCTGGCTTACATAGGTAGTTTTAAAGTGTCCAAAATAAAAGATGGGATTGCTTTGTGTAAGATGCATTTAAAAGCTCCTTGTGAATTTTGTCTGGATGTAGAAAATGGGTTCATTATTTGTGAAGTGGCCAAGTCCTCAGTCTGGAAAAGTCTCACGTTTTCTGTGGAGAAGTCTAACTAATCGGCATTAATGAGTCTAGATCTAAATTAAGTATGTTTCCATGTTCCATATTGAGTTCTCTAGGTTGAACCAATAGTGCAGCATCATTAACTGCTTTCTTTCAATGCTGCTGAAATCGCAAAGCAGACTAATGTAATAGGTCTGAACTCTGGTGTTCCACTAGTGTCCAAAATAATCTGTGAAGAAAGGCTGAGAGGGCTGGGGCTGTTCAGGCTGCACAAGGCTCAGGGGAGAGCTTCCTGCAGCCTTTCAGTACTTAAAGGAGGCTTGTAAGAAAGATGGGGACAAACTTTTCAGTAGGGCCTGTAGCGATAGAACAAGGGTCAACAGTTTAAACCTAAAAAAGTTGATTTAGACTAGATATAAGGAAGAAATTTTTTACAATGAGGGTGACAAAATACTGGCATCGGTGGCCCAGAGAGCTCCCCATCCCTGGAAAAATTCCGGGTCAGTTTGGCCTTGGCTCTGAGCAATCTGATAAAGCTGAAATCATAGAATCATAGAATGATTTAGGTTAGACATCCTTTGTAAAATCCTTTTTAAAGGCTTTACAGTGGAATGTGGTAAGCGAGCTGGTGTTAGTTTACCCCTACTGCTGTGCAGAAGAGGACTTACTTTTTCATCCAGCTGTAACTGGGCGCTTACACGTGGTGTGGAAAGGCGGTGCCGCTGTCTGCCCACCCGGCAGAGCCTCCGGGGCGCGGGGGGAGCGTCCGCTGCGCGCAGCTCCGGCGGCTGCGGAGCCCTTTTCTACCTCTGTAAGTCGGTAGAGAAAACCACCTGAGCTAAAACTAAAGCTTTCTCCTGTCGTATAATTCATATTGCAGGATCAGTTGTAAATTTCGTATTAACGGTTTAAAAGGAAGTTGTGTTTTACGGTAGCAGACACTGAGGAACGGATTTGAGGTTTGTAGCTTTAATTACTTTGTGGCGGTGTCGCTACACTCTGGGACAGGACAGCATGACATACTGGGTTTTCAGAACAAAACGGCATGAAGTCCCACCGTGTTGCCTCTCGGAGGCGTAGCGACCTGGTTCAGGAACGGTACGACGACCACCTCAGGTCGTTCGGGCCATCAGCTCGTAGACACCAATATGGTAGACGGCAAATGGCGTTTATTCATGGGTTACACAGGGTTAAATAACCTGGGGTTACCGCGTCACTTCCTTCTGGTCAGGTATTACCTGTAGAGGGGAGGGGTTTTACCTGTCCCGCACAACGCGATATCTTCCGAACGCCTGTCCCTAATCTCCTACACCACCGGTCTCAAAATAATGTCGTGGACAGCCATCACTGGGGGGTTCCTCTGCTTTCAAGGTGACTGAGCACGTTTTCAGAAACATGACATTCATTGTTCTCAACTGCTGTTCAGATATCTCAGCAATTCATTGTGAATCATTTGGTCATCCCTTTCAAATTTGCCAGTATTTCTAAATGCCTTGGAATGTTACTGGGAATAGAGATGATAAAATTTTGCAGAAGACAACTAATATGCAGCCTGATCCATACTCTGTGACTCATGCGAGCCAAAGTAAACCTCTGTTCAAACCAGCTGTGCGTTCAGATCCACCGAAGCCATTGGAAAATTTTCAGTTATTATGGAAAGGGTTCCAGTTCCTGCTCCACCTGTTCATGTGGGGGGAAAAAAAATACTGTTTTTAACTAACGCATTTTACTATGCAATGTAGATAACCTGGTAAAAAATCCATCAGGGAAAAAAAGTCTACCTAGACCAAGGGGGGCCTGAATGTACAAATCAAGGGACAGTCCATAGAAGCACTGCCCTTTTGTGCAAATAGTTGCAGACTTCATGTGTGCAGTGCCATATAAATTCATCTACAGGTCTGCCTCAGTAGCAGTCTTTGTAATTGATTCTGATCACTGTTCAGCCTAGTCACAGTTTTGCTCTTCCATGTGCATCAGGAGCATGCTGAGTGTCTGTGACTGCAGCTTTCCTACATGCGTTAGCATATATTGCTCATTTTCCTTGCTTACCTTGCACCCCAGTCTCTGTTGCTTCTTGAATCTCTAAGGCCTCCTTCTCTCAGGCTAATGGCTTCAGTTCTAGCGTTAAACCTGTCTTCTGAAGCCTGTATTTTTCTTTGGCTAGCTCTGAAATACCTGCATTTTTCTGTAAGACAGTGTTTCTTCAGCTGAAAGTCCTTTTTTGCCCTTCCAGAATACTTGCGTATTTCTGTTTACATGTCAGCTGGCATGAAAGGCACTGTAGTTACCAGTTTTAATGACCACTGTTTGAAAGAGAAGGAAGATAATTAGCAGCTTTCTAGCTGTCACTGCATTGTTTTCACAGCTAACAATTGCAGTTGCTTCCTGCTTTTCTGTCCAGGACCAGCTCTGCTTCTTTCTGACCAACGTTGCTTCTTTATCATTTTGTGATCTTTTTGAACGTTGTTGGGTTTCACTCTGAGAAACTCTGCTCTGGTCTAAACTATAGCACCATCTGATGTCATGCTTTTTATCTCCTTCGTCTCTTCTGTCTGGCTTCCAATATCTTCTCTCCCAGGAGAGAATATTGTTGACACAGAGATGGAGTATACTACTAAGGGTATTTTATGACTGACATTTTAGATAGCTAGGTACTTAACACACTTCTTGTTTGCTTTCACAATCGTTATGCATTTCTACAACAAATCAATTCAGAATTACTGTCAGAAGCTCTGGAAACTATCAAAAAATAATGTACAGAGAACAAGCTCAGTCGAGGAGAAGTATCAGTCGAGAGGTGTGGGAGGGAGAAGGAAGTTGAGTTAAGGGTAGCTGTGCTGAATGGAATGTGGGCAGAGCTGTGTGTTGCTGAGGAGCAGTTGTGGGCATTTGGGCTCAGGAGCTGTCTTGGGAATACTGGATGAGCATACTGCAAGAATAGGAAAATAGATAATCAAACTGCTTTGCAAAAATTCAGGGCATTGGTTTCTCCCTCCATTAAACAAGTGTCCCAGTATGCTTTGTTCTTTGTTCTATTTTAGTCCTTTCCGGACTTTCCCATTTCCTCATTTGCCTGCTGAAGTTCCGCCTTCAGCTTTTCAGGTCCTGTTTTGGTTTGGGGTTTGGTTTTTTTTGGTTTTTTGTTTTCTTTTGTTGTGTTGTGTGGTTGTAGGGTTTTTGGTCAGTTGGGTTGTGTTGGGGTTTTTTTGGTTGTGGTTTTTTTTTGTTTTTTTTTTCCTAATCATCATTAGAAAAAAATTGCCTAATCAGGCATTGGAACAGGCTGCCCTGGGAAGTGGTGGAATTGCCATCCCTGGATATGTTCAAAAGGCATGCGGATTTGGCACTTGAGGATATGGTTTAGTGGTGAACACAGCCACGCTGCATTAACAGCTGGACTCAATGATCTTAGTGGCCTTTTCCAACCTTAAGAATTCTATTATTCCATTTCTTTTTACAATCTAGATTTTATCCATCTCTCCAGCCATATTCTTGAAAGGTGTTTACTTCTCCAACATCTGGGAAGCTATTTACCTTTTATATTTGTTCACTTTTTCTCTTGTTTTCTGTGGTTGCTTGTTTAGTTATTCCAGCCTCCTCCACAGGTCTCCTTTCCCTTCTTCCTATTGCATAGTCCATCTTTTCCTGTCAGTTCCACTTCTCTCCTCCTAAACTCCACTCACAAATTCTTCTGTTTCTTCACTCTCCCACTCCAAACACATCAGCAGATGCTTCCCTAATCAGCAAAGACTTGGGGAACTTTGAGCAAGACATCTATTATTTTCATATCAGTGTCATTTTGCAGGTAAAAAGAACAAAATATTTCTCATCCGCACGGACCCGTCTTCTCCCCTTCCTGCTTCTGCAGCTAAATGTAATGCTATTTCTGTTTTCAGGTTCCACATTACAAGAACTAACCTGCATTATATCCAGAAACCTTCCAAATAACAATGGCCAGACTCTTGCAAGATACATCTAAATTTCATCCCTCAGAATGGTACACTGCAAACAGGATGCAGCGTGCCAGTACAGAGTCCCAGAAATCCAGGTCAGAATGTGTGACAGCTGAGAGTTGGAGGCTGGTGGATGAAATCGAAAAGACAACTCAAAAAACCCAAAGCGATGTCAATAAGAAAATAGGTAATCCCATGTCTTCTACAAGGGTCAAGACGCATTATTTGAGCTATATGTTTAAGACAGACTTAACAAACTAGTTGATAATGAACAGGAGTATGTGTCAATGCCATGCTTGTTGATGTCATGGAAAAATCAAAAATATTTTATACAATATTTTGAGGCAAACTCTTTATTTTTATTACAAAACACACAAAAAGCTATTTTAACCAAACCTCCTGACATGGGGTTGCAAAACTGTTTCCACACAGCCCACAGCACTATAGGCACTCCACTGTAGAATAAGTCTATTTTTAGCCATATCTAAGATCTGAGCTACAGTCCTCTTGCTCATAAAATGGGCCTGTATTAATACGCGTTTGTTATTTTGATTCTACAGAACAGAGACGGGAAGAAATAAAATTCTGGAAGCAAGAACTAGATAACAAGCTAGAACAAATTGTTCATGAGACAGAGGTATTGTTGACTTTCAAGAATAGGCTGGAGAGAGCTTTGGAGAGCTGCAAAGAGCCACTTGTCGTTGCCCAAAAGTGTCTCCTGTACAGGTGAGATGATTCAGAAGAAAAGCATTCAAGGAGAGAAAAAAAAAAATCTAGGTAATGAACCTTTAACAAATAATAAAAAAAAAAAAAAGACTGCAAACTAAAGGCCTGACTCTCTTTGCAGTGGAGTCACAGTCTGATTTAGGTGTTCATACACTGGGGAAAGCTGAACATCATCATCTGTTAGATGCAAGCATTTGAACAATGTGGTTGATGGTTTTTCCTTTTTTTATTTAGGCAGAGGAGAGTTGGGATTGACTTGGTGCATGATGAAGTGGAACAGGAACTACTGAAGGAAGCTGAAGTCCTCCAGGGGATTATTGCTTTACTTGGACGTACATTGGAACAAACCAATGAGCAAATCAGGTGCAGAGGCAAAGGGCACAATAGAACACTAATTAGATGAAAGTTAAGACAGCCGCAATACTGAGAAGTTGTAGGGTCAGGCTGAGCACAGGTCCTAAATTATCTTCAATGCTAAACAGTTGCAGGAGGCCAATCAGTAATGGTGAGATGCTCTGCATGTAGAATACAAAGTACTTGCACTTGATCCTTGGTCTTCACGTGATTCAGTCCTGTGCCTTTAATTTCAATGTGAATTGTACCATCAATTTATAGAAAGGCAGCTTCATGCTGTAGATTTTGTGACTTGACAACTAAGAGTTCATACGCTAATATTTCCATAACAGCATTTGAATTACCTAATGCATGTATGCATGCATATTAAGGACACCTGTGAGTGTCTACACTTTGTCTTAAGAGTTTGGTTGTTTCTTCTCCTAGACGAAACCGTTCAGCAAAATACAACCTGGAAATGGATCTGAAGGACAAATTCACAGCTTTGACGATTGATGATTACTGTGCTAGCTTGACAAATGACACTCCTCATATCATATATGCTGACAATGCAATGAAACTGGAAGGAAAGTAAGTGGTTCTTTAGTTCAACAAACATATGATAATTATACAGATAATGTGGGCTGTCCCAGTAACAGCAAGATTAGTTTTGTGTAAAACAGGCTTTATCTTTTCGTCAACTGTTTCTTATACTTCTGTCCATCACTTTTTTGTATCACAATGATTATGCTCCCAGTGAACTCCAGTTTAGTAGAAGTTTTTGAAGTTCGCCATTAGCTAAGGAAGAATTTCACATATTGTTTAAACACAGAATAGATTTACTGCCCTTAACTTCTTTCCTCTCCCAGAATGTCCCAGTGGGGAGAATGCTGGACTGGGACACCTGAGGTGTGGAATCAGTTTCTGACTCAGTCATTAACCTGTCAAATGTGCCCCTTCTGCATGGGTTAGTTAGTGTGAAAGGTTTAAATGGAAAAATAGCTACCACAGAAAAATGGGCTGAAAAGAGGAACCATGCTGAGAAAGCAATGTGTGTGAGAGCCTCAGGAAGTCACTCTTGCTATGGAACAACTGGCAAACTTGTAACACCAAGAGACTGACAGCTCTTGCTGCCATCACGTTGGCGTGCATCAACAACGGGTTGTGTAACTCAGACCACACCCAGAATGGTGTTGCCTGCTGTGTGCAAATGACAAGTACAACTTTATATAGCCACCCAATTAAACAAGGAATGAACCCTCTGAGGAACTTTCCAAACACCCACCTGCAAGCCACAGCAAGGATGACCCTCTAATTCTGGAGATACAGTTGGGGCTGGGCTTCTCAACTATTGCTCCAGGCAGGTACTCTAAGTGTCGCACAGGTGAACTGTGTGAGAGAATAAGTGACTGTGTTGTGTAAATAGCTATCTGCTGTGAATAGTAACAGCTTTATTAATGAAAGATGTTCTAAGAAATACTGGCTATTATGTGTGTTTCCCCCCACAATAACTTAATCCGTCGCCAGGGGAAAAGAAAGTTATAGCAAAGTTGCTCTATGACTCTAGCGAATTTGTTTTCGTCTGACTCTCATCTACTTCATTACAAAATTATTGTGACAGAGCCTTTATTTTGTATCTGTAGAATTCCCAGGACAAGTGGCGCTTACTGGGACATGCAGTTAAAAGTACTGCTTTGTTCTTGATTTTGTGGCATAATTACAGATTTATGAAGCCATAGAGGACCTGCTGCTGTCTGTTGGTGACCTTTTATTTTGAATCTCTTTCAGTTTTGTTAGCCCTGAGGACTGGATAGATTTCTCAAACATAAATGTTGAAAAGGCTGACAAGCAAAGAAACAATTCTTTGGCACTGAAGGCGCTTATCGATAGCATTCTCTCACAGACGGCAAATGACATGCGCAAGCAATGTGAGATGGTGAATGTTGCTTTTAGAAATAGGGTGAAGGAAGTCAAGGATGCCAAGCACAAGCTAGAGACATTTCTTGCAATGGTAAGTCATAGGGGACAGTCAGTGAAAAAGTGGAAGCACTGGGCTTGAGTTATCTACTGGTTTTCCCAGTCCAGTGGGTAGCATTTATCTGCCACGTGTTCCTTTTTGTTCCCTTCTCCCTCCTCCGTAAAAGTCATCTTAGATTTTTTTTTTTTTTCTTGGTTCTGTGTGCACCACCACAGAGATGCATTTCTGGAGTCACTTATTCAATCTAAATGTTGTTGTAGCCATCAGTAAAGTGAGGATTTTCCTTGTGATTTTTAGTTGCAAGGGGCTCCTATAGCTTTTTCAGGATTGTGATATAAGAGCCTGATAATTGATAAAAGCAGGGTCAATGTGCTCAAAATTTGACGCATGAAAACTGAGTATTAATATTAAAAATTAATTGCTGAGCATAAATTTCTGGGTTCACCCAGAACAGTGTCATCTGCTTTCCAATGACAGAATCATATGCCTGGCTAAGTTTTGCAAAATATCGTTTGATGAACTAACAACATAATGAGTGTTACTGTGATTGTTACAACTACTAAAGATGATGATGATGATGATGATGATGATGATCTCACACATTGTAAGAGGCGGTGTGCAGAATTTCGTTGTTGGATTTGTTAAGGTAATGGATGAGACTGCCTCACAGGAGAAGAACATTGCAGCCTTAAAGAAAGCAATTGCTGATAAAGAAGGACCTGTAAAAGTGGCTCAAACCCGCTTGGAAGCAAGAAACCATCGCCCCAATGTGGAACTGTGCTATGACACAGTGCACTGCAGCCTGATGAATGAAGTTCAAGAGATTACCAAAAATATTCAAAGGTGAGTGGAAATTATGCAAGAGGAAAATCTGTGGTATAGATTACTGGGTTAATTTAATGTGTCAGAGTAACAATGGGTCCCAGCTATTCTCCCTGAAAAGTTGGGAGTTGCTTTTCTCTTAAGGGCAGGACACTTTAAGGGAAGTTGCATGGATATTGTCTCCATGAATCCCTTTCCATCTTTCTTTTTTCTTGCTCAGAATTCCTAACCCATATAAGAAAAAAAAACCTATTCATGTGTTTTCAACTAATGGCTGCCTCTATTTTCCCTATTAGATTAAAGGATGCATTGGCACAGGCTGAGACAGAGCTGAAATGCCTGAGCTGCCGACAGCTTTCCTTGGAGGAAGAGATCAAGGTCAAGGAGAATACACTGTACATTGATGAAGTGCTGTGCATGCAAATGAGAGAGTCTCTTTACATAAACAATTACTGAAGTCATCATACTGGGGGATTGTGCTCCAAAGAACCAGCTCCTGCGGAAATTTTATTTACAAACTTCCAAATTTATTGGCTTGGCTCAATGCTGTCTAGTTGTGCAAGGTAATTAAAACAGACCTAGTACTTACAGCTATCTGTTTCACAGCTATCTATGCTCTAAAACATTTGATGAAATCTTCCACTTGGCAATAAAATTCCAGAATAATGAGAAATGCCTCTTCTTCCATGTTTCTCTCATGTGTAACCAATGATATCTTTTGCTACTGAAATGTGTCAAAAGAGGACTCTGTGGAAGCTAGAGCAGGAATATCCTCATAAATCACTTGTTGGAGAGCTGGGCAAGTGGGAGGGATGTCTCTCAGGACTAGCCATGCTATGTTTTGTTTTTATCTTAGCATCTGTTGCTAAGAACTAGGCAGCATGACAAACTTAATAGGACTTAACTGGCTTAACTAGCTGATACACTAGATAGTACATCTGTCTGCATCTGAATCAAGATCAAGTCAAGGCTGACTTTGGGAGAATCACTTCCTCACCCCAGGTCTCAGTTTCCCTATTCGTAAAATGGACACAATGAGATAGGCTTCAAGGGTAAAGTGTTTGAAGCTCTACAACGAGAAGTGCTGAAAAAAGAGGAGGGTCTTATTTTTAACAGAGATGCCTGTAAGGGTGCAAAAGGGATCACTGCTTCCTTTGGTTCTGGCAAGGAAAAACAAAGCAAGGGCAAGAATAAATGGTGCTGGAGACAAAGGAGTCCAGTTCCCAAGTCCAACATTTTAATGCATGGAGTTTAAAATCGTCCCTTGCCTCTCTCTTGCTGGAATGATAACTCCCTTTCAGAGGCATTGCTGTCAAGATTCAAATACCTTACCAAAGCCCTCCGAAGGATCCGATAATGCAGATGTCACTGGGTGTTCTTCTCTCCCTGTAGTTTACACCATTGGGTAGGTAATGACAAAATAATTAAGTTCTGAGTCAATCAGGTACTTGAACTTCCTGTAAATATCAGCCAACAGCTGCTCCTCCTCAGTGCTGTCATCTTGGGCTGTATAAATCCTGACCTGTATGCACAAACAGCGGTAATGTCTCTCAGATACAGGGAGCTTGGCCCATTAAAGCTCGTGGCAACAAGAAGCATCTGTGACAAGAAGGAATCTAGAGAAGCAAAATTCCTTGAATTTGAAGAGAATCTTGAGCTTTACTCTCTTCCCACCCCCAACTGACTGAAAACGTCATCTCCTGCCAAAGAATTTTTGGGAGGTGTTGCGAGGAATGGGTTAAATAGTGGAAGACTAGCGAGGAGGATTGTAAATAATTCAGGTGATCTTGCAGATGGGAACAGCCCTTGATAAGACCAGCCAGTGACCCTCTGGCATGGACCGAGTTTAACTGTGCTTACATCTCCACTTGTGTGTGTCCACCTGGGGCCTGCTTTGGGGATCCCTCGGTGAGCAAAGGAAGGGAAACAAATTTACTCTTTGTCTTTTAGCTGTGGTTTTGTGGTTGTCCTGGCTGTCTGCCTGTGCTGACTCAGACAGGAAGAGCAAGGTTCTTTTTACCCCCCAGAACTGCTGCATCCCTGGGATCTGCGCAGATCTGTCAGGACCTACTGAACTCAGACTGTAGCACACAAAGTAGCATGTCAGCATGGTTTACACCAGCTACAGTCGTGGCCTGGCCCCAGTTCAACACAGGATCCCTAAAGGGTGTGATGTGCTTACATCTTTTTGCTATTTAGTGGGATTCAGTCCACCTTCCTTGGTTTAAGCATAGACATAAGCACTGAGCCTGAGAGGTGACTGAGAAACCCTAGAAGTGGGAGAGGGCTTGAACTAGAGGTGACAGAGGGAATGCCAGTCTAGGAAGGGCTTCTGGATTTTTTTGGACATCATATTAAACTTCTATAGTATCTATATGTGGCTAAGTAGATTGGAAAGCCCCATTTCTATGAGTGGTTCCCAAGCTCTTTAGTACTAAGGCATAACATAGGGAAGATAGTTATATTAACATTTCTGTAAGTGACCTTTGCCTGGGCACGGAGACCTTTGGGTATAGGAGCAAGAATGGAAATGGGAGTTTTGAAGCACAGTCTTACCTTTATGGTAGTCAAAACGCATTTCCTTTCTGCACGGTTTTGTAGCAGCCTCTCCATAAAGCTGGCACTTAGAAATGCCCAGACTTTCAGAAAAAACAACCTCTTGCATGATAAGATAAGCTGTAGCAGCTCATTGTCCAGCAACTCATGGTCATTGTTCAATTCAAGTGTTAATTTCTTGAAAAAGAATGAACACAGTTAGTACTACTGAACAGATGTTGAGTGCAGTAACTAGAATTCAACAAATAGTTTTCTAAGTTAACCAACAAAAGCAAGTGTCAACAGATCAATTTTGTACCTTGACATTAGCTGAGAATTTGTTTTGCATTATGACAACAGTGTATGTGCTACAGTAAATCACTTTCCTGTTAAGATGGGTTGATCCCTTGGGCATTCATTAGAAAATGCTGCACCCACAGTCATGCCATGATCTTATCTGACATCCTGAAAATTATCCCAGAGACAAGAGTAGAGCCAATGATGGTTTCTAGAAAGCTTTACAGATCTCTGGTGTTTACTGGAAACTCTGCAATGCAACAGGACTTACAGAAAGCTGTCAGCAACCATCAGGTGTAAGGCCACGTGTTTCCCTCTGGCATGCAAAGACCTGATGCTCACTTATGTGGGTCAGCTGTGGCAAACCTTTGGTGACACATCCCTTGTGACACCAAAGGGCTTTGACACGGGCACTAGTTAATTTAGATGTGCTGTACAACATTTATGCATTGCCAAAATAGAGCGGCCTGATAGCATCATGGTGGGTTATAAATGGACAAGGATAATTTCATCAACACACTATAGCTGAAACACTGAAATGACTCACTTATGAAAACTGCCCCCTGAACGTAAAACTGAAGCAGTCAGGAACTTCTATTGCTAACTGCTATTATGCAGAAGGCCTACATGATTATTTTGCTTAGCTTTGTGATACTGCAGTAGGGTGTCCCTATTGTTTCCCTTACCTGCAGACCATGCCAGTAAGCTGGGAGAAGGTTGGTGAGGGTAGGTCTCATTGTCCAGTCTGGGTCACTAAAATAACAGCTCCGTAGGCTGATGCTCCTAACTGGGATCTCCACTAGCAGGATCCTAGCTAGGTGATCATGCTTCATGACTCTTTCAAAGAAGAAGTTCACGTTCAGTTTTGGGGCTCTCTTTGCCAGGTTTGCCCATGCCATTCCTGAGACCACTTGCCCATGAGGGTCATGGATATGACACTTAATATTCAAGGTGCACAGGGAATGAGAGCTGTGCTCCCGCAGGATGTCCAGCAGTTCATCAGAGATGCAGTTATAATTGAAAGTCAGGATGGTCAGGCTGTGGAACTTCGACATAGTTTGGTGGAACAAGGCACTGCTGTAGACAGAAAGGTGGAGACTGAAGAAATCCTCAATATTGATTTCAGATATAAAGCTTCTATTTGTCAAGCTGCTCAGAGAATTCAGAAGCTCACAGCCTTCTTCCAAAGTTATTCTTGCTCCTTTTAAGTTAAGATAATCAAGCTGATTGCTCATTCTTTTCAGGAAGGCAGCTAAGTTCTTGATAAACTGAGCCCTAACCACATTTTTCCAGATCAAGCAGTCTAATTCTAGGTACTTGATGCTCAGGGATACTAGGTGACTATTACACTTACCCAGGTGTGAAAGAAGACCTCTCATAATCACTTGAAATTTTTTGATAAAGGGAGTATTGTAAGGATTCGATAACTTAATCTCAAGGTGCTTCAAATACTTGCCAAATTTTTTGGTATACCACAGTGCACTTTGAAACTCCAGTGTGCGTGCCCTTGATGGCTGGCCATAGAAGGTGATGGTTCTGCATCTCCAGAGAGATCCAGAGTACATGGCGCAACTCCATTTTTTACAGACCAAGGCAGCTCGAGATCTGTCCCTGTCATCTAACCAATGGAAGACATGCCTCAGACAGACATCAGGTAGATAGGCCCAGGAGCTTTGCTCGGGTTCACTGTCATCTTCCATTGAGAGGACTTCTCTTCTGGGTCTTGAGTCAAACCTACATGCAGAAAGCTGTGGGTCAATTTCTTGCCAATCCCAACATAATAGGCTTCTAAACAAATGGATGAAAGTTTGCTTCTTCACAATCAAAACAAACAATCTTTTCTTTGCCTCTGTACTCTAGCTGTCAGAGTCAAAGCTCTTGAGTCTAAACTATAGTCTTACCTAAACCAAAAGAAAAAAACAAAGAGTGAAGAACAATCACAGTACAAGCATAGGACACATCTTTTAACTTTTTGGCCTTCACCTTCAGTTTAGCTAAACAGTGATGGGGTATCAACTGCTGCTACAGCAGCCACACTGTAAGAAGCCTTTGGTTAGCATCAGCTGCAGTTAATAGATCATGGTTTGTGCTCTGTTGCCTAGTGTTTAAAAGTACTCAGTTCTTTGTGCTGTATACATTTGAACTGGACCATCAGTGCAAAATTAGCACTAATGACTTTTCCTAGCCTTCTGGGGTACCATTCCATGACAATTAGTACCCTGCCTTAGATTCAGGTAAAATCCCTGTTGAGTATAATAAGCATGGCCATGGAAAGCTAGTGTTTTGCTAGTACCTTTGCAGAGGCTAAAATTCAGGATGTATTTACTGCCCTTCCCTGTAATACACGTGTCTTAATCATGTCTGCTTGAAAAATCATTCCTTGGCTTTTGGGGGTGAAACTGGAAAAACATCAAGTGATACTTTCTAATGGTCTACCCCAGAAATCTAGGCTTCTTGTCTGACAGGACTACAGGAAGATCCAACTCAAAAGTACAATATGCCAATCTCCAAACAGTCTACCTTTTCTACTTTGCACGTGATATTCTGCCGGATAAAAAAAGTTGAAATGGATGGAAACAAGAAATGCAGCATAAGAAGAAGAAAACATGCAGATCCATAAGAGTCTGTTTACAACTACAAAGGCTCAGATATTTCTGTTTTAATTTTATAAATGGGCACGAAAGGTCAGGCTGACAGCCCAGTTCAGCTTCAGTCTGCTGTTTGCCTTTTGGCCTATGGTTCTTATGTCACACAGAATCTCTCTGCCTGTACACACACTCTTTTCAATTAGCACCGTTTCTGTTCTTAGGGATTCCTCTGCCCACTCTTGCCATTCAAAGTGCCAATCCAAATCCCCAGCTATCAAGACAACCCTTAGAAACTGAGCGCGTGGTCTGATTACCACCCGACTCTCTCTCTCTCTCGTATTTAGTATCCCCAAGAAGAGCTCTTTGTTTTGCAGAACCATCAGTCATTTAGGAGATCTCTAGATCAATGTCCAAAAATCCAAGCCAAGTCTTCAAATATGGTAGCTGAAGCTCCAGTTTGCTAGCGAGAAGAACCTGAAACTTTTGCTATAGAGATTGAGGGCCGGGAGGACACAGGAGAAGCGGGCTAACACTTCAGCTACCTGGAAGCCCTGAAAGTCAATGGACAGAGGAAAGCAGAACAGCATATAGGGCTGCAATACATAGAAACACATCTGTTAATAAAGGGTGTTTATTACACTATACTCATCATTTTTAGTGTGTGAATACAAAAGGGTACAAACACCATCACGTGGAACTTTTTTAAAACCAGAGCTCTTAGGAATTCGTAAAAAGTATGTTTGTAAGCCAGTGGTGAGATTCAAGAGGTATCCTGCAGCGTTACTGAGTTGGCTTCCTCATCACTTTAAGTCTTAGCTAAGGAGGTGTCTGTAGCTGTCAGCTCTGAGTTTAACTTGGTGGGGGGAAAACAAATCTCTGGAAAAAACCAGATGCTGCTATAGCTCTTTCTAGAGCAATTTTTTTCAGGTAGAAGTCATATAAAGAGAAATGAATGCTTTGCATGTCTTGTTTGCCTCTCGAGTAAGAAAAAAATCCAAATCAAAACAAAATCCCCCACAGCTGAACAAATACATCCGCTACACTTGGCCCTCTTTGCTGCCCGATCTGCTTCAGAGGGCATCCCGGATGGTTTACGGTCCCACAAGGACAGTTACACCAGCTGTCGCCTCCAGCAAGAGCTGCAGAAGCCCGTGGAGTAAAAGCAAACAAACAAAAACCTTCTAAGACTTTGGCCGATAATTACCAGAAGTAACAGGAGCTGCGGCTTGGATACCCAAGTGGGCAACCCAGCCTGAGTCCTTTTACTACTCAGCTGACGCGGATCTCTGGGCCG
>NW_008237409.1:52300-115474 GCF_000691975.1 Corvus brachyrhynchos
GGCCGGGGGCTACCGCAGACAGCTGTGGCTTCCAAAAGAACTAGAGCAGCGCGCTGTCCTGTGCGATACCCGTTTGATCATTGTAACCGTAGGACGGCAGTGGCTCTCTCGGGACGTTTCACCTGAATCATATTTGCTAGCAAGTGAAAATCAAGAATTGAAAGTATATGTGTACATATGTTTGAATTGTCATATGGGATTTAGGTAACTGGCATTTTAGCCCTTCCCACCAAAACCTTCTACCAGTAATAATCCTGTCTGTTTCAGGACTTACGTTTCCACGATCATAACTGTGACTGAAGCAGGAGCCTTCAGCTAGCAAGTACAGCAGGAGACAACAGCAGCTGCGTAAACTTGTCTCGCAGTGGAAGGTTGTTTTTGATAAAGAAGGCAAAAATTTGGGAATACCAGATCTTGATCTGAGACACAAACAAAAAAATTGCACTCATAGAGCATTCTACCTCTCAAATTAGCAGTGGAATTGCAGTACAAGGCTTCTTTATGGATTTGCACAAGCCTAAACAGCTGTAGAAATCAATCCTGTTCTCTTTCAAGCCTCCAAGTAAAAGTCTGCTCAGCTCTGGTTTTCTTGTTTCAGGCAAGTGTAACCAAATATATTGTGCCACAGTTTCCATTTCTCTTTTTTTTACACTGCTTTGTACCTTGTTCTGTCTAAGCTTTGCTTTCATTTTGATTGTTTAGAAATAAGGCTGACCAAGAACTGGAACAAGATGGCATCTGTGCTTCAAAATGTCAAAGCAACAGTGGCCTGGCGGAAACACCAGCTCCTAGCTGACCTCAATGAGAATGAGAGCCCTGTGCCTGACAAATTCAAGAGAAGGGCCTCTCTGAGTTCTCTCAATACCATTCGCATGTCTCTAAGGAAACGGGTACCATTAAAGCGACTAGAGCTGAATTTTCATAAAACCCCAACTAGGGAAAGTCTGGAACCAAGACAGAGATGCCAAACTCTCCAGACTATTAAAAGAACAGCAAAATATGCTTTTGGAACAGTGTCCCAGGTACTTTGCCTTTGCAGTGGAACATGGATAGAGTTTAGTTTTGGCTTCAACTCCAGTACTAAGATTTCTGAAATCTGTACTGAGTGCTGTATGCCAGAGAGTCCATTCCCATGCACTTGCACGACTTAGTAGCTATGAGACAACTACAAACTTTTAAAATCTTTAATATCTTCTCCTAAAGTATAGGCAGGCAAATTATGGATCTAGCTGAACATGGAGCAAGGTGAAAACATTTTATTTTATTATGAAATAAAAGCTTTTCCCCTACTGTATTTAATCATGTATGGCAGAGCAGCCTTCACACGGAGGAAGTTGTAGAGATTGCCATCACTTGCAAAGAATTGTTACTGAGAAACATGCAGCACTTTGGATTTTTTTTTCTTTTATTTATTCTCCTGTACCCATACTATATACTAGCATGTTCTTCATTATAGTTGATCTAAATTTAGACTGACAAAACCTGCTACAAGGTAGCAGGGTAGCAGATTTGAGATTGCACTTCCCTTTGTTGGAGACCTCAGATTTTTAAATGCATGAGTTCTGTGTTGGGGAGCTTGACTTCTTCCAGCATAAGAGCAGCAGGAGGTTTGTCCCGATGCCTGCTCTGAAGTCCTTGATGAGTGCCAGGGGTTAGGGAAGCAAGTGACTCCTACAATGCAAATGAGTACAGAGGTTGAGATGCATTCATGTTAGTTGAAACCTGATACAAGAATGGAAGCTAGGCATTCAGCCCAAATGTTCCTAGTCTTCCTGGTTCCAAACTCTAGGCTAATTGAGTTCATTTAGCCTAACATGTCTAATGCTTCTTTCAGAAAATACAGAAGTCTTGCCAAAGCCCAGTACGCTCAATGGTGACCTTTCCAGCTGAATCCATCAGCAGAGGCTGTGCGACCAGTTCTACCAAAAAAGGAAGTACTACACCTTGCTGTAAGAGTGTTACTCCAGCAGCCAGTTCCAAAGGCACTCCAAGGTCCAGCAAAAGGGCCTTGCTTGGGCCAACAAGGGTGTCAGAACATAGAGAATGGAGGGATTTCTCATCCTGGCTTGGTAAAAATGCTGTCTCTCTCCGGAGATCAAGAAGAGCAGCAGCACTGAAGAGCCCTTATTCATCACCTGCTCCTTCCAGCAGGAAGATGTAAGTTACATTCTTTTGTAAGTCTTTTTTTTTTTTTTTTTATTTACTCTGATTAGAATATCTGGTAAAGTGAAAGGCAAGGTGTGCAGTTTACTGTCCTATTCTCCTGAAGGGGTGTGCTGCTCGAATAGTTAAGGAAGTAGTTCCAGCTCCCTGTATAGACAGGGACTGAGCTCTGCATAAAGCTGAAACATAAAAAAAGTAGTTTTTTGCTGACAGGAACTTTTAAAAAATCACTCTCCCACTGGGTAAGTTTGCACTGTTTCTCAGCACCAGTGCCCATCAGATGCTAGAGACATACCTGAGTTCTTTGCTGGGTAAAGGCAAATGCTCTGTATGTATCTCACTCCTATTTCATTGTATCTTTTCCAAAGCTGCTATTTGTCTTGCGAAGATACCAGGAATTGCTCTGCTTATGCTGAGTTCTTTATAGAACGTAGACAGATTCTTGCCTCAAAGAACAAACACAAATTAGATCAAGGGTTGTGAGCTAGGGAAATACTTAATAATGTGCCCATAGGTTTTTCTTTTGGTAAAAGTCGCAAGAAAGGTTAAAGCTAGAAGTTGAATCCAAGCCTCGTGAATCTGAATCCTGTGTCTGAGTTGGAAGGTAGCTGTCTGGGGGATGAATGGAGATATGAAGCAATTGGCCAATGGCATTAAGACCCTAACCCTGCCACTGCCCTAAACTTCTCTGGGTAAAGTCTAGAGGTAACAAGAGTGGTACTGCAGGGATGGAGGCTTGAGTAGTGTCGCCTAGTCAGCCTGTCCTGTTTGATCTTTAGCAATGACCATTCTGTTTACAGAAAGTTTGACTGCGAGTTGGAACTGGTCTCCTCAGGGATTTGCCAGTTGAAGCGTATCTCCCAAGCACTCGATGACGCCATTGTGAAAGAGGAGAGGTAAATAATGTTAAGTGTCCTTCAACTTTTGGCACAGGTTACCTCCCACCTGAACATAGCCAATTGCAGGCCAAGTAGTCCCTGTAACTCAGGATGAGGAATAGTTGCAGAACTTTTTCAGGTGTAACATAGTACATCCGTTTTTCCTTCAAGATACCTGGGAAGATTAAATCTGCAGTTGGATTTGCAGCTTCTAAAACCTGTCAAATGCTCTCCTTGTCTTCAGTTTCCTTGTTGTGGAAGTCAGATTTTTAGCAGCAAGAGCCTACCTTTGACCTCGTGTGAGAAGAGTACCTCCCTCACTCTTGTCTAAAAGAGGTGCCAGTCCAGGCTGGGGGAGGAGCTGGGAAAATTCCAGTGTACTGACACAGTCACTGATGTCTGCACATCTATAAGAAAAATCCTTTTATTAGGTAGCATTATGTTAGCAAACAGTCCATGGTACCCAGATGAAGCAGCCTCTTATAAAACACCTTGGTTAATCCATAAGGTGATAGGCTGCTGTATTTGTGAAGGTTATGCCATTCTGAATTAGACATATTAAGAGAGTAAAAATTAAAGGTCAGAAGTCTTGTCACAGGGTGATTCCCTAAACTTCTTCCTCTCTTAGGACACTTCATGTCAAGCATTCAATAACTAAATGTCAAGCACCTCAAACGCTCTAGAGAGTTTAGCATCAAGTACTTTACCTACAAAGAGTTAAGGGCTTAACATCCCAGATAATTGCAAAAATTTTTACCAATGGGACCATGTCTAGATACCTATAGGTTAAAGCTTGTATCAAGTTAATTTTATCGTATCCTTTGAAAGTTCACTAAATGTCACTCCTAATATTCTCCCATCTGCTAGCGATATGACAGTTTCTCTCATTCGTAACTGAAGATAGTAGCAACCAGGTAAAGTAGTTGTTCACTTGCCTTGTCTATGCCTGCATGCATCTGTGGGGAGAAAACCTGCTGTTTAGAGAGAGAGAGGTTTATCAACTCATGCTGCTTTAAGGCAGTATTATGCCAAACCACAGAATTCTTCCTTCATATTCACTGTGGCTGTCTCTGGTACAGCAGATCATTGTGCAGTTGTAAAACTTCACCTCTACATTGTGGACTAGTGAGTCCTTGTGGGTTCACAATGAACCTCCTATGCAAACATCAGCTTTTCTCACCCCAGACCAGAAAACTACTGGTACTAATGTTTTTGTCATTCAAGTTTAGTTCTCACTGGTTACTAATGATCACAAAGCATGAGAGAATCAACCATTATCCTGAGCTGTCTGATTTTACAGCCTTTTTTTTCCATGCCTTGAATTTTCGTAGCAGTTGAATCCATGCTATCACAATTAACAGCAGCTCATAACTGTATTGGTGACATTTTTAAACACAGCAATTGTACCCAAATGAATGTGACATTAATATCTTCACCCATTATGTTGGAAGTGTTCTTTTTGTTAAAGGGAAAGGTATGTCCTGAATACTATGTTCTATTTTAGCAATGAAGATGGGTGCAAGACACTTTGCTGT
Source organism: Corvus brachyrhynchos (assembly GCF_000691975.1). Lineage (NCBI taxonomy): Eukaryota > Metazoa > Chordata > Aves > Passeriformes > Corvidae > Corvus > Corvus brachyrhynchos. The sequence continues at coordinate 56,877 of NW_008237409.1, forward strand.
AACTTTTCAAGAAAAATGAGAGCAGTCTCAAATGCTCGACTGATGCTTTAAGCTGTGATCTGTACTGCTTCCACTAATTTGGTACAGTTCTCCTGAATATGCAGATACATACAACGTGCTCTGTCACTGCCTAGTTGCCTACTGGAATAGTTGTGAAATGAACTTTTTTGGAGGTGCCTTTAGTCTTGCATGAGATTTTCTGTTCTGGTATCCAATTGCCATGAGTTTTAATGTTAGCACTCCCTTTTCATTTTTTTCATGATGCAGCAAACCTTGATCTCAAAGGATTGTTTCCAATTCCATGTACTGTTCTAATGTTTTGCATTTTAATGAATTAGGTTATATCACAAGAAATGCTCCTGTTGCTAGTTAAAATATTGCAGTACTTAATTTGTGTACTGCCATTTATGTTCATTGAAGATAACAAAATACTTTCTTGCTAGTGTTTAGAACAGTTACACAGTGAAAGTGTACCAGACGTCTTCCTTTCTCCCATCTGTTTTCCAGCAATTTGTGTGACTGACAACCAGTTGATTAGCTCTACTGACTTCATGCTGCTAATGGCAGTCCTGTTGTTCTTCTGCAGGCAACAAGCAATATCAAACTACTGTCTAATGGCACAAAACTCACACTCTATACATCGATCCCTGAAATCATCTCAAGCTATCAGAAGGCAAGCAAAGAAACTCCATCAAGCACTTGGTACCTAGACAGAGATGGCTGTAGCTATTTTTTCATGTTTCCAAGTTTATGAGCACATATAAAGGAGAGGTCTGTATAGCACCTGAAAGGATGCACTCTATACTCTTAAATGAGCCATTACACTTTATATATTTTTTTTTTCATGAAGCAGCTCAGCACTTCCCTTGCTTTCTCTTTTCAAGTAAAGAGAGAATCAAAATGGTACCAACTACAGTGTGTTATCTCCCGCTGAGATGAGGGAGATGGTTCATCTTGAAAGTGACTTTCATGAGGCAGTAAGTACTTAGAAACTGATGCTGAACTGGCCAGTAAGAATGGCCAAAGCAAGGGCCACAGACTTATGAAGGGTAATCCTAGGTAATATTAGTATTAGTGTTTTAACTGGTATCCAGTGGCCATGAGTTTTAGCACAAGTACTTTTCATGTGAAAAAGATTGGTCTATTATTTTGAAAGCCTAACTTTTTTTTTCTTCTTTTTTTTTTTTTTTTTTGTTATTAGCAAACTAGAAGTTATTCATTGTATTAGCTGGAAGTTAATAAAACAGTAGTGGCTTCTTTGAGTTCTAGGCAGAACTGCCATTCCAAAGCAACGGGCTTCTGTGCAGTCACTCATGCCACAAGAACAGAGCCATATTAGGACTCTTACTACATGGCCTTAAAGATTAGCCTAACTAATCCTATCTTAGGTAGTTTGGTTCCAGACAAATCAAAGAGCAACTTTGTCATTTCTTACTGCTGCTTTAGATAGCATCTTGGCAGTTGAGTTTGTTTGACATTGCTTTTGTGCTAATCTGTCTTTTAGTTACACATAGAAATTTGTTACTACAATTAATGTAACCTCTTGCAACTACTGTTATTAGCTAATATCACAGTGGAAGTATTTTGGTTATGTATACTTAGCATTTGATACCTGTATCTTGCTTCTAATGACTTTAAAAAAAAATTAACATTCGTTTGACAAGCCATTTTTGGTAGTTCATTCAGTATAACAAAGTTTAGTCTTTCAAACTAAAGCAAAGACATCAAGTTTATAGAATTCAACAGCAGGGCTGTTTTCCATGGTAAGCTTTGTGCAGACTTCTCCGATTATGTTCACTCTAAAATGAACCTTCAAATGAAAGACTGATTTGGGAAACTTTGCTCTACTTGATAATTTTTAAGATGTGCTTGTGACTTAGTAGTTCCAGTGTTACTAAAATTTTAATGGTATCAGGTATAAATATGAAAAGCATTCAGTTATGATTTATGTATAAGTATTGATTTTAAACTTGGTTGCAATTTTTCTTCTTTTTATTGTCAAACTAAACAATCTTAAAACATTGAAACAGTTAATGAGGCCTGGAAACATGAAAGCAACCCTTCCAGCCTGAAGACTTCTAGACTTTCAGAGGACTGAGAATTTTAGCTTATGTTATTTCTTGATGTAGTGTTTGTGTGTGTTTTGTGGGCTGTTTTTTAGGGGTTTTAAACAACTTTTCTATGTGGAACTATAGAAAAGTATAGTATCTCCAAATTATTCTTTGCATGTTCTGAAACTACTTCTATAAAGCTTTCACAAAAATGTTGTCTCATTAGTGAAATACCTTCTTCTATGACTTTTGAAAAGGAAGGAGGGTTGGAGTTTTGTGAAAAGTTGACCTCCAATCTAAGTATTATTTCAGACAGATCAAATACCCTCTATTTATGTTTCCACCAGCTACTAGGGCATGTACAATGATGATCCAATATTTACCAAATCACTGGTAAGAAAAATCAGTGACACTGTTTGTTTAAAGGCAAGGAAGGTTTTATTTAAGTGGCTAATCTGTTTTAATATTTTAAAAACCAGCTCACATCAAAATCTATAGCAGTTGTAGAAATCTTGCTCCTTATTTCATATTAAGAAATTCATTATTGTACATTTTTGAATCTTTACAAGGCAGCAATAAGAAATATAAACATTTGTCACCAGATAGAACCTTCTCACTGACAATATTTAAAAGTATGCACTTAATAAAACTATAGACTGAAAGAACACCTACAATTTCAAGTTTCTTTGTCTGAATTCAGTTGTAAGGGGACTGCCCCTTTTCTCCCCAACAAATAGAAAAACAAGTTATGCATAACCTGCTTGCCTAAGTTATACATAAGACTTGGGGTTCTGTGAGAGGACTGCCATTCTGGGCTGTATACCAGTCATCCAGGAATAACCCTACCTTTCAAACTTGCTATCTGTAAATCCTGTTGCAATCTCTGCTATACCATCTCCCAGCATGTCAGCATAAACCTGCCTCTCTCTTTTCCCCCTCCTAAGTTCTATACTTCCATACAAATGACAAATGAACTGTCAAATTTGTTCCATTTTCCCCAACCCCTCAAAATTCCATTCCAAGGATAGCTTACTGAGATAAATACAAGTAGAGGGTAAACTGTGCTAATCGCCGTCTGTTGGGCTTGAACTAAAATGAGTGAAAGAGCCAACAACATGACTTCAATTCCAGGGTCCATGGCACAGGATTCTAGCTGTTCCAGGCCTCGTTTCTGAAAAACAGGTATTTTCATCCAGAAAAATGTGTTATTACTTCCATTTTTTAGGGGGGTTCTGAATTTAGGCTCATTTGTAGGAACAAATAGTTACCTTGAGCAACTAAACATCAAGGAAGTCTTAATTACCTTGCCAAACCCACAGTTTCTGCTTAAGATATGAACACAGACCATGAAGAACCATTGCTCTTAGAGAAGCTGAGAAGGTAGGCTGGAAAGTTTTGTGTTTACAGGAATTCTATCCTGTACCAGCTCCAGAGGAGGATGAAAGTTCCACTTTCTCCCCTGCATGCCTGACATGAACAATTCAATGCAGAGTTCTTGAGTTCAGATGCCACACGTCGATCTCTAATCAGAAAAGTTACGAAATTGTGGTGCATAATCTTCATCTCTCCATTATCAAACCAATGAGCCTGTCAAAAAGGTACCCCATCATCTAGTCCTGTGATGATGTACTCACCTTTCTGTGGCCTAGATGGCAAGAGGGGAAAAGAAACCTGGGGAAATCCTATTTGCTCAGTAACAACTGTTGGACCTACAAATTTTGAAATGTAAAATACCTACTGGCTTTGGGTATTATTTAAAATGCTTATAAACAAAGCTTTTAGCAAATTTAAAACAGAAAACGATGCAGAAGGAAAGAAAAAAAAAACTTTTTTCCCCTTTCTAAATTTATTCCATGAAGGACAGGATGATACTATAGATCTAAATATTGAAGATTTGTTAAATACACACATTAGTAGTGGCCTGGCTAAAGAAAGACTGCAATGTATAAACAGGACAACTTACTCACTAGTAATGGCAAACAAAGGCTATTTTGAAGAATAGTGGGGCTTCTGAAAAAAATGTCATTGTCCTGCATAGACCAGGGTGTGTAACTTTTTTTCTCTAGTTTACTAATAGTTCCACTTCTACATAAGCAGTGAAAGTTTTACCTGTTTGGAAGTGACTTCCCTAGGTACTAGAGGAAAAAGTGAAGTAATCTGTATAAATTAAGACTAGTTTAATGTAAACAAATAAAAATGACAGCTCTCATGAACCCCAATGAGTAAGAATTATCAATACTTTGCCATTTTTACACCTAACAAAATTTTATGCTGAATAGATACAAACCATGCCACAAAACTAAACAGGAATACTTTGGTCAAGCAAAAATCTATTCCAAGAGCACTAGTTTATGCAAACAAAAATGTTATTCAAAATTAGCAGATTTGGATTAGCATCACTATTCAATTCTGCAATCTATACAATGATATCTTTTTCCAAACCTACCTAGCTAGACAACAAAACTGAACAGACAGCCATTGTTGCTGTTGAGTTGGCTTTGTTCTTTTTTTTTTTTAATGTATATTGGTTACAAATTTGCTGTGAAAGCAGAAACAAAACTTAAATGTCTTCCAGTAGCTATACACACATACATACAAACAAAACCGAAACACCACAGTTGTGAAGGTGTGTTTTCACAATATCTCAAATAACTTTACCACTGCTATTAACCACAGCCATTTTTTTACAGTAATTTAAAATGGATCCATATCAACAGGACAAAGAAGTAAATGCTTCCAACTGTGGCTTACTTGTATGGTAGCCTTAGCACCCACTGGACTAACAATTTTGCATTTTACAATTCCATTTACGCTTCCTCCATTCAGCATGTTAAAAGAACGTGCTTTTCTGTTACACACTGGAGGCACTAAACAACTGATGGTGCTGAACCAACTGATGAGTCTAATGTATGTTCTGTGGGCACACCCACCTGACTTCTCTATCCCCTTCCCTTTCGTGTATGCTAAAACACTTTCATAGCCTGTATAGTTTAACTAAGTGCTGGCTGCACAGAAACTGCAGCGATGAGGACTTGCAATTAAGAATAAGATGACTGTAGGATCAAACTTACCCTCAGTAAATGGCCTGCCTAGGGGACTGATTTTCCATGAAAACAAAAGTAAGACTGAAATCCAATTGCAAGCTGAATGCCCATGAATGACTGGATGCAGTTTCATGTGGACAAAGTGTTTAACTAAAATGCCTGTATCACTGTTTTGCTAAAATGCACAGCTGGAGCATGTGATCACAAGATAAACCATTCTCGCCATGAGCAATAAGCAGTGCTGGAATTATGCAAATACTATATAAGCTCTCATATATTGTATGAAAACAAAGTTAGGGAGAATATTTTCAGCTTGATTATAATACCATGTGAAACTTTGAAATTGTTACCACACTAAATCATACACACACACACACACACACACACACACGTTTTACTGCTATTAGCTCCTAATATTCCTAAGGGAAGCCAACACAGTGACTACTGTAAAGGTGACCCAGCTATTAATAGAAATACACAAAATAGAGTTTTCATGACATGGTACCCTGCAAAATGACATTATGTTTCCAAGAGTAAAAGGCAGCCCTTTATAACCTAGGAGATTTTTCTAACCTCGTATTCAGACACTATTTCCTTCAATACAGTTACAGAATTACACACAGATCCCTCTTTTGAAAGGAAGTAGACCTTTCTACTACAGCAATTTAAAACACAAACATAGGTTTTCAAGTCTCTTGGGTGATAGAGGTAGATGGCTAAAGCAACAGTAGCTTTGAACAGGAATAGCAATTACTGTCAGGAGACATGCTACACAACACCCAATGCTTAAAAAGAACTTTTTGATCAGTCAATATTTTAGACCCCTCAGCAAACTTAAAATTTTCCTAGTAAGTTCTCTCACAAGCCTTGGATTCCCATACCTATTTAAAACTAACAAGCAGGAGCATGCTAACAGTAAACTCACTGGAAAGAGATGGAGGCTGAGGCACCTGTGCAACCTCCTCCTAGTGCAGAGCAGAGGAGAAGAAATGCACTATGTGATTAGAATTAATACATGCAGTGGGCTGAGACAGAACATGGAATAACTCCTCCAATTTCACGTATACAAGAACTATGATACTACTGGGAAAGCATTTGTAAATATAAAGACTGCTTCAATGCAGTTTGCGAATGACTTTCATTTAGCTTTTGTAGCTGGCTGACTTGGCAACAGAGCATAAAACCCCCGCCCCTTGTAATGTATTTACCTGCTCCCAATAAGTGTTTGCTACCAAACTTTTTATATCTTTCCTTAATCTTCAGCAGAGATTACCCCTTCCCTTCAAGTAAGCATTATTAAAAAAACCCAAACCAACTACTGATGTGACAGAGATATTTCAGGAAGTTTGAAATAGGTAACTGACCATCTTGCCAAGTAACGTCTGAAAATATAAATCAAAGATCTCCACTTTTAAGCTATTTTGCTGCCTCTTAGGCAAAAGCTACACTCCTATACCCTTCCAAAAGCACACCGAAATTTCAAGGTTAACAGGGAGTATAGACTTACTTTACTTCTGCACTGTCTAAATAGTTTTCCATTGCATTTCTTGTTTTACATGTTAACTTTCAAAATCATTAACCAACTTGTCGAGAGATTGTTTCTGGTCTAGCAAAACCTGAAAGGGGGATGGAGAGGCACAACACCCTCTCCACCCCAATTCCCTGAAATAAAAAACAAACAACAAACCTGAAAAAGGAATGTCCTGTTGACTTCAAGCTTTCTCAGTGTCAATAGTACGTTTTTAACTCTAAAAAAAAGGTTTTTTATGTGCACTTTTAACTTCATTGCAGGTTTTAAAACATGCGTCAGTTCAGTCATTAAAGTTCTCTTGATTAATTTCAATGGAAGTATCTGCATGAAGAATCTGCAAACTGCTACTATGTAAAAGTAACTATAATGCTTTAGAAATATTACTACTTAGGGAAAATGTCACACATTTTACTTCTAGTAAGTCCATTGAAAGATCAGAGAGAAATTTAAATCAGTAGAAAAATGTCTATTTGGCACCTGTATTTTCGCATGTCCACTCTTTGAAGCTCAAATGCTATAATTCTGAATGCCACAGATTGTCTTAATACAGCAGCTGCTGTAAAGCATGAGAAGGTAAACAATTTATCAATTTACTTAATTAACTTTTTTTCCCCTCCAGTGTAAAGATTCTAGTTAGAATAATTTAAAAAGTGATTGCTCTGAAGTTTGCAGATCCCTTAGTAAAACGGTTCCCTTTAACTTGCCCTCTTAGGATGTGACTCTCAGACTGAGATCATCAGAGCCATCTTCTTTGGAGTAGTCCACACATTTTTGCACAGTCACCAAGTTCCACAAACAATGTGATCTTTGTACAGTTGCACACTACTTTGTTTACAACAACACTAACCGTGTTCAAACTGTGGCAGACACATTTATTTTTAACATGAAGTTTTTATGTTCGATTCACAAGTGAAATTCTCTCATTTATTTGTCCAGCACCTCACACAAACATGAGTGCCCATGTTGGAGTCTGCTGATCAACACTGTAGGCTGAAAGGAAACCTTGGGTTTAAGGCACCCAGAAAGCATCTTGTTATACAAATCCTAACCACTTGTTATTGTAGCTCCTATAGCTGCTTCCCTTTATCACTTTTATTGAAAAGTGAAGTGGAAACAGACATGACTACTTAATGTTTAAAGTGTAAATCTTCTCTGTAACCTACAGGACCTACCCTTTATGCTGTTTTGGGTGCAGCTAGTTAGCTGATACCACAATCCTTCTGAGTAAAATCAGTATCTTCTCCTCTTATTGCACATATTACGTGTGTTAAAAAACAACCAAAGATATTTCCTGTTGCTATGATGATAAACTTGTGATAATTTTAGATTGTTTTATAGTTTCCCAATAAACATGACAAGAGGAAGAGATTGGGAGTGCCCCACTTGGTGTAAGAAGGCAGATTTCAGAACAGGGAAGACTCCAAGGTACAAATTCCCATCTACTTCTCTTAGTTTGGAGCTGCCTAAATACTATCTTTGAGGCATGCCTACAAGTTTAATGGGGTGCACCCAAGATCTACATTCCCAATCCTCCTAGGGAATAGATTCAAATTTGTGAACTCCACCTCGAACCCAAGCAATGGAAGGCAAATGCCTGTCATGATCTTTGTCTGATTCAGGCTGGCTCTGAGCACGCTCTGGCTTGGGGTTGGAAGAAGGCGGGTCAGGTTGCTGTACAGACATAGTCCTGCGGAGGTGGTTTCTCTTGCGCAAAAACTCAGGTTGCGAGTGGAGGCCAAAGCTGCCTTTTCTCAAGATCATCCGAGAGTTATTCTTTTTGGGTCGTGAATGGAGACTGAACTCCAGCGAGGCCAAGTGGGCTGCATAACCTTCACTGAGGAACTGAAATAGGAAGGAAAGAAAGGGAGTGACAAATTATTGCTGCCTTGACCTATGAGCTCTATGAGGAATTAAGTTTTGATCACTGGCATTCCAGTTAGACACCTACAGAGTATTAATACTCCTCTCCCCTCACTTTTTTTTCAAGTGACCTGTTCCATTTTGTCATTCAGAAATATGCAATGCATGCACTTGTAGATACAACTTGCAACCACTTGATACTCTTTACTATTCACTCTTCCAGAAAACGCCTCATTTGTAACCCAAACAGCCTTTCTTTGAAATACTGCTGCTGCTTTGTGTGTGTGTGTGAGTTTGCACATGCATTCATTTGCATGCATTTCCTTGTTTTCCCTAGGACTTCCTGACTGAATAGCAAGAGTTACTTACTTGGCACTGTGCCTGGTATTTCTTTGTGGATCGTCCAACTATGTAGATCTGGGATGGTGACAGAGCCAAGACACTGTACACAGAAATATCCTTCATGGAACCGTATGCGGCACAGATTTTGATGTGGCACTGAAACAAACATTACTTCCAAAGTGAACACACTGTTGAACACCATGCAACTACAAGGCTGGTGCTTGATTTGCAATGAAGCAGCATATGAATTCGTTGTTAACAATTTCAATCTGTAAACCACAGAAAGCTAAGTCGGTCTGCCTGCATATGAGCAAGAACTACAGCTATGCGCACAGGAAAGAACAAGCAGTTCATTTACTTATTTGTCATGATTGGAAGTCCCTTTGGATGCTTTATCAGCTTTCCTTGCTCTTTAAAAAGTGAGAAAAGAAATGAGGAATGGCAAAAAGACTTTGTGATGGCCAGAAAGATTTACTGTTCAGAAAGAAGGGAGATCTCTACTGAATAATGTTCTCTGAAAAGAGGTTTCAAGGCTATAAATAGGTTTCTAGTACCTCTTGCACGAGATTCCGGAGAAAAATGGTCTTTTGTCGCAGTGGGTCGTGGACAAGTCCATCTGAGAAGAAGATCATCCCTTGTGGGAAATTGTGTTGGGACAACCATGAAACCACACGCTGTTTTTGCATATCTGGACGGCCGGTGATATAGATAATCAGATATCCCAGGTCCTGCCAATGCCTGTCAGAAGAAGCAGTTAAATTATGTAAGTACAGAAAGAGAAACAACACTCACAGGTCAGGTCAGCATCTTTTCTCAGATCAGTTAGGAGTCAGATGTTATCCTTCAACAAGTGGAAAGGAGCATGCCTAAGTCTCTGCTCTAATCAAGAAACTAAATAATAATGCCTACACCTTGAGGGAGATGGAGGAAAGCAAGAGACATTCTTATACAAAATATTATCTAAAGTATGAGAGACATTTAAAAATATACTTAGAATAAACCTTGCAACACATCAGGTATTGTTACTTTTGAAATCTTTAATGAGATTTCCTGCCATTTCAGCTGTAAGGAATGGAAACCCTTGAAAACTGACATTTCTACATTCCCATGTAAGTTCCAAAATGAGAACTGCCTCTACCCATCCAGTGCAAAAATAACAGACCTGCAAGAATGGATTAAAAGGCCTTTTAATTTTTCCTCCAAAAAGCATTCTTGCATTCCTGGCACCTGATATTTTTGAAGTACAAATATGTCCTTATTTGAAATTAGTGAAACACAAAATACACATGGGAATCATTATTAATTCACTGCACACACTTCAAGAGCATATTCCCAAGAAGCAACTTTTTATCTTTAGGCAACTTAAACTACAAATTTCAATGTAATCCACAGCATTCTAATATTACTCTGAAATTCAGGCAGACCTGATGTCCAAGAAAATACAGAAATGTATCTGCAAAGACTCTTGGTCCTTAGAAAATTGCTGTCTGTTTAGTATAACAACCCTTTTCCCTCCTACTGTGTTCAAGCAGAAAGTCAGAGATTTGAAGTGTTCAAAGCTCATTTACCTGACAACATCAACGGCCCCTGCTCGGACTTTGGGGTCACTTCCCATAATTGAAACACTTGCTGCAAAGGAACCATCAATGCTGAACACAACACATTCCATTCCTCGGGGCAGTACAGTCAGGTAACTTGCAGCACTGCTCTGGTCTCCTCTGGAGAGTCAAAGCAATAAATTAATTTAAAAAGCAAAATGTCAGAATGTATTTCCTGCACGTTCTAGTTAAGACTTGAAATTAGATCTGTCTGGACCTACAGCTTTAAAAATCACTGTCAAATACGGCTTCTGATTTCAGTCTTACATGGGGCAATTGAAACTTACACTTTTAGGAAATAGTTTTCCAAAGACAAATTTGGAAGCTGACCTTAATAAGAAATCACATGCAAACAAATAACTAAAAGAATTAGAAAAAAAAAAATGCAAACCAGTCTGAAGTACTCAAACTACTACTCAAACTTTCTCCATAAGCTTAACAGTTGGTAATATGAGCATTAGCCACCCTCAATCCTTGCAAATTATGATGGGAATGCCAGTCGAGAAAAGTAAAAAAAAAAAAAAAAGAAAAAAGAAGCCCACCCCAAAACGATGCAGTCATACATCACTCTTTTCATGGAAAGACATGTGAAACACATTTCCTTGTGATGTATTTTCCCCAAGAGAATTGGATGTTAAAAAATGGATAAATGACAAGGAAATCCAAAGCTCTTCCCATCCTACCACCTCATGTTCCCTAAAACCTGTAATCTAAAGACCGCGTTTATGTCTGGTGATGAAGATTCTTACAATATGTGCTCACAGCCTAATGAACAAAGACAGGACAATTTATTTTGTTCCTCTTTGAAACGTACTCCTGCACTCTAAAGCTTCACTTCTGAATACGAGTTTATTTGCGTATCAGTAACTCCATTTTCTTGAATTGATTGCCTTCTTTATTAAAGTGAGGTAAAACATTTTCTCCTCCTCAAATAGCACTACATAGGATTGTAAGCTGACTTTGGACTTTGTTAACTGGTGGATAACAACACATTCTATTGAAGCTAAATTCACCTCACTGATTTAACCTCCCAAGTAGGGATTCAAACGAAGTTTTTACTCAGTTTTGAAGTTCCTTCCTGATCACAACAACCCATCACAGCTTTAGTTCCAGCTTGGAGCTATTACCTGACCACCATTTTGATGGGATACACACCAACTCTCAGTCTCTTCTGTTCAGGTATATTGTAGGATATTCGTCCACTGCTGTTGGATATCTCTGTGTCAAAATACACCCACCTACCCGAAGATGGCTCAGTCATTATGAAGATATCCACCTGTAAAACCAATGAAACAGTAATCTAGTGTGATAGTCAACAAAACACCCCCTAATTACCAGGCCTGCCAAGACCAGATAATATTAGTATCTCCGACCATGACTGGTTGTAAAAGCTTACAAGGAATTTTGAAGGAACTTCATGACTCAGTAAGAACTTCAAAGAGAGTCCTTGCAATAAGCAAATGCTTCCTAACATACAAGAGTTTATTGCCTGCATAATTTACTGTCTTAATAATTTAAAGCCCTGATCTTAGCACTGCACATGTCAAACATAGTTATAGAGGTCAGAAATTTGGCAGGAACCTAAACTAGGAAAAAGACAATTCTATCTTGCATGGCTATTATTACCTTTTTGCACACTAAACCTACAAAATGGAAAATTTCATCTGGTTATTGAGACAAAATCTTTCTCAAATCATAATTTTGCCTACAACCAAAACACTTCAAATTATCGGAAGATTTCATCAATATGGTTTTCTTCAACTGAAATATTTCATAAAAATTAACATAAAGGATATTAAATACTTTGCTGGACCAGAAACAGGCCAAGTGAAGCCTCCATGCTTCAGTTTTTCCCTCAGCTCAGCTGCATTGCTCTCTTAATTTGCGCAGAAAATCTTACAACCTCAGTGAATATGAAAAAATGTGTTCACTTGATGCTTGGCTTTATTAGCTGTAAGCGTGGCTTCTGCAGGCAGCTTTAGGAATGAGAGTTTCAATTGTGTCACATTACTACTGATTTCTAGAACTAATCTTTACACACCCATGTGTAGGCAGCCACCTAACCTCTAGAATGCCTATTCTTTTATCTGGTTGTTTTACCTGGGCAGGATGATACATGATTTTCTTTTAGTGCTTTGTCAACTACTATAAAATTCTTTTTCCTTCTTCCTCGGAAAGTTAATTGTCTCCAGTAGGTGATACAGTTGGATGGTAGGTTCAGAAACCACTGCACAGCACACTCACCACTAACCAAAGGAGATAGCCATCAGGTAAGAGAGATGAGAGCTCAGAAAAAGGTCACCTATCAGGAAAGCCCACTTTACAGCCTATTTTTGCTGAAGTACTAGGGGGTTAGTGACACATTTCCCCTCACTGTAAGGCTTTCTCTGACACTATACATGTGTGCTACATTCCACAACTGTTTCTGTAAAACTAAGAAAATTGATTACTCAGACTTCACCTTTTCACCTGTTAAAGCCACCATGTCCAGAGGTCCATACATAAAGCGCCCAACTAGTACCTGAGGACCATCTTCTGCTGCAATGACATCATTAGCTCGGTGATTAGCAGTCACATTCTGAAATAAGAGCAAAAGATGGGAAGGGTACTGTTTGTTTTTGTCACGAGGCTACTTTCTCTACTATGTTACAAACAGTGACACAGAAACACAGTCCTGGACAGTATGTCTGAGGTATATCAAGTGCACTGCATTCCCACTTCAGCTGGAGCCTGATTTCCACTAATGGTGGGCTCCTGAATAGACTTTCTAGAGAGAGTGCTCCAGACGACCAAATAAGAGAGAACTTTTAGGGGAAACCCAATTATCCTTCATTTCAAGTGGTGCCATAGATCCACATCATTACGTGCAGGGCACATGCATTTTAACTGACATTAATAACTGACTTAGCACCTGAAGAATGGAGGAAATATTTTTGCTTGGCTTATGGATTTGCCTAGCATAAAGAAACTTCTTTGCATAATGGAAACTTAGGGCCTGACTGTTATTTAAAGAAAGAAATATACTTTCTCTCAACATGTAGTGATAAACCAAGAAGAAATTGCTCCTATTCCCTAACCATTAATCTGCCTGCCTCTGGATTAAGTTAGCCATTTTCAGCTCTTTAGTGATATTCAGTTATGTAAACTCTTACTCGGGGAGATTGAACTCCATTTAAATTTCTGCCAAACCCATGTTCCATAGCTGCCATATATATTCAGACTTAAACTTACCCTCAATTTGACATGTGTCCTCTTGCGTAGCCATTTTTCTCGTGGATTGGATGGACTTAGTGTTTCTGGATCCAGGTTGTAATTTTCCTTGAAATTTACATTTTCATACCTCATCACCTGAAATTATATTAATATTTTAATAAATAGTGTATAGCCTGGGGAGTCCCGGTACTTGGCAAAGAAAGAGAAATTACAATGCTGCCCCAGTTGAATGACACTGCAGAGCCAAAAGCACCATGGAAGTAGAGAGAGGTAAAGCCATATGTTCACATTAATTGCACAAATATGAAGACTGACCCTTGGAAGATGCAATTAACAATCCCAAGGTTATCTGTTGCAGAGAGAAAAAAAAAAATTAATTACCTGTCTTAAAATGAAGGCCACGACATCTGTTGATTCCCAGTAGCTGGCATGAAAGAGATGCGGCAGGGCTACCGTTGGAAAAGCTGTCAGCACATCTGGACAATACAAGGCATAATCTATTCGTTTTGTTCCCCACCACTTTGCAGTAACTACAAAAAATGAAACAAAATATCAATAAATTTCTTGCTGTCTTCATTTTTAAGCTAGATAATGGAATTAAGTCCTCTGCTTTCTTAATCTTGACATTTTGAGTCTGTTAAAGGTATCTATCATTCATGCAAGTACTGTTTTTACTGACTGCATCATCACTTAACTGCCTGCTATCTAAAGAGCTCTTCTGGGTTCAAGTTTTGGGAAGTAGAAATCACCTCAGCATGATTCCCACAGCTTTCTGGTCCACGAAAAATGTGCAGTGAAAGACTAGTACTTTTACGATCATGTTATAGGGTAAGAACTGCAAATGCTTCCCAAACAGTGAAGCAATACTGAGATAGATAGATACATATATATACACACACATGCATGACTACAGTCCATAACAGGACAATATAATGATTTATAGCACTTTTAATTATGAGTAACAAACCACAAACCTTATCTATCTATACTGCTTCATGCCTGGAACATGATCATAAACCCGTTACTGTGAAACTCTTGTGGCTATTTATGAGTGGCACCTTAATGTAAAACTGTGACTTCTTTTCTATTACTTTATCTAATTACAAACAGAACAGGAAGATAACTTGTGTTATGCAAAATTGCAGAAACCTGGGCTATTCTCATTCTCCCCAATTTCCAAGCAGATACCTTTTCTTTTCATAATCAGCTTTTTCACAGAAACAATGTGAAGGGAAAGGCTGTTGCCATGTCCAATAGCACATGGCGTCAGGCTTCACTCACTGTTGGTGAGGCATGCTGATGGCAAGCTTTCAGTTGACCCAGAGTTTTCACTGTTTGTGCTGCCCAAGCTCAACTTTCTTGTTTTCCCTTGCAGTTGATCAGATGTATTTGGAGATCCAGGACCCTCCTGAGAGAAAGGTATGTTCAAAGAGCTATTCTCAAGGAACAGACCACTGTGATTGTGGAGAGCATCACCTGCAGGTTACAAAAATGAAAATAACATTAAAAAAAAAAAAAAAGGATGCACACAATGGTTTTGAAACTAGTGTTTGTGTGTATATCTTATTTGTTTATTTATTCATTTATTTTTAAATACAGGGCTAATGAGTGTTTTCCTGAATAATATCACATTTAATGCCCATGGATGAAACTTCCTCCTTCAGAGTGAGAATAGCATGACACAGCATGACTGTATGGAGAAAGCATACCCTACTGCCATGAATGTGCAATGGTACCCTGGTGGTTTTGGTCAGGCTCTTCCAAACTGTGTAGTAATGCTGGGAGGCTATTTTACTTCACACTCAACCCTACTCATTTTAAAGTCATTTTTGGAGAAGAACTACACAGCCCTGGGAGCTTCTCTGGGATACTTCTCTGGTCCTCTTTCTGACGTGAGCAAAATTACTTTAGAAAGAGAATCTTCAGCAAGGCTATCTACTGGTTTGCATTTCCCAAATGGAACAGAATGGAATAGAATTCTCATTTATTCATGCCATTCTGACAAAGCCAGAGTAATACCTCTACTCAGTGAAATGAAACACAGCCTTCTCTGCGAGGTCTTCTGAAACATGTAAGAACAGACATGCACTTAAATAAAAATTACTGGTATCTTTGCTTGAAGCAGCCCCATTCCTCATAGCCAGGAAAGGCAGAACCTCAACTTAGATACAGGTTACACAGCAAAGTACATATCAAAAGCAGCTGACTCCTCAGTGTTACTCCTCAGAGAATAAACCTGTTGGAGATGTAAAAATAGTGAACAAAAAAAAAAGGAGACCTGGTTCAATGCACATAACACAAAAGAAAGGAGATGGCCCTTGATGTCTTGCTCTATTTTTGAGCATATTTCAGTTCCATTCAGACAAATAATTGCAGTCATGCTGTGCTCATCATTCATGCGGTCTTGGGTTGGGGAACTTTATGATTCTTTATGTGCTGGAGGCCTGAAATAAGTTTCTCTGCAACTTTTCAAGTCTTACCAACTCTCAATGCAATGCATACCTCAATGGTGCACAAAGGAGAACACAATAGCATGTTTCTGCTTTCAAGGACACCATTCAAAAAAGAAAACCAAACCACTGGAAGCATGTCTATAGCTTATCAGAGCTGGTAAAACAATTTATCATTAAATGAAAAGGAATAGCAGTATAGCTCCCTAAAATCTCCTCCCTTCCAAAAAGGAGACATGGTCAGAAAGATTCTGGCTTGTTTTGACATAAGCATGAATATCTCAACTGCAAGAAACAATATTGAGATCTGCCCCGCAACTGAATGAGAACAACATTCAGTTCTAACACTTTGTGGTGGGTATGGAGTTTGGACAGAATATGTTCAACTGCAGTTTCCATGGGAACATGTTTTTCATCAAAAAACTGCAGTGTACTGTTCTTTCAAAGAAATCTTGTTGACACGTAGCGTAGCTAAATGTGGCTACAGGATGGAGGTGAAAAGAATGGAAGGATAATTTTGTCTCAGGCAAACTATATAGATCCCAACACAGTCAACTGAAAAGAAAACACAATGCTACTTTGCTATTACTTATCTCGCAAGACAAGGCAGTATTATTATGCTTTTTGTACTGAAAGAAGCAACCTTTCTCATGGCTCTGAGAGTGACCAGAAGTTATTATTTGTCCCACTAATCTAAATTTACCATCATGCTTGATAAGAAAGAAATTAAAGAGAGATCTTTTTACAGAGTCTCATCTTGGATAATTATGATAGTCACAGCCAATACAAAGAGACAAAGCAAGCTTCCTCAAAGTCACAGCAACTATCTCCAGACAAAATTAACAATACTTTATTTCATGCATATACAGCTGGAGAAGTACTGAGCTTTCAGATGTTTACTTCTGTCTATCCATAATGAAGCAGACCAGTTGGATCAGCCATAGTCTGGACTGGCACTCCTGCATATTCCTTAAAAAGAAAGCATCTCAAGAGAAGAATTTTGCAATTATTTAAACTGTGTTGCAAAGTTAAATGTGAGGTTGAAGCTCGAACAATAAAGATAATGATTATCTACCTCCTGCTACGCCAAATGTCTGAAAAATAGGCTATGTTGAAACCAGGCGTTTTGAATTAATATAAAACAACCATGCTTTTAGCCCCCTAGTAGATATAATGTGTCTTGTCATAAGCAGGAAAGCAAAGGAAAGGAATTAAATCACACATGTTAGTAAGTATCAAAAGCAGGAGTGGTAAATCAGAGACCTGTTACAAAGCTAAAGTTAACTTATAACAGCCACAAAAGCACCTCAGTTACAAAATGTCAGTTAGGTAGCAGCTAAGAAAGCTGCTGTTTAATGAAAGGTCAAGACAGTGTGGCTTTCTCTGGGCTGTAACACAACCTGAACTTGTACCTTGCCCTTACAGTGAAGAACCACACCAGTTAATAGATCACACTTTTGTCTGAACCATTACCTCCTGCAATGTCTTCTGTCAGCAATCACCACAGATAAAAGAGGAGGAAGGGAAATGTCTTCCCCACTTGCTCTACATGCCTGGCAGTGCTTTCAATCTGCTTTCAGTCTCCTACTTTTACGGTGGAGTGTCTGTATATCACACTCAAAAAAATGAACTTAAATTATCCCTCAAATAATTTTATATTACTAAGCTATTTCATCAATTGCCTAATATTGGCATCATGTCCGCATTAGGAATCGTAGCAACAGGAGATAGCGTTGCAACTGACCAAGTCATTGACAGAAAGAGGAATAATTCTTTGGGCTAGTCCAGTCTCTGTAAAAGTCAAAACCAAACCCAGTAAGAGTAAGCTTTCATCCTCAGTAAGCACTTAATAGATCAATCCCTCACACACAAAATAATACCACAATTATTACACACTGATTAGTGGCAATTATTGAGGACTACTGGACATAGACGGCAATTGTTTAGATAAACGTGTGTCCTGCTCTTTGTATACCACCATTTAAGTCTTAGATGTTTCCTGAATCTCAATGGAAAAAGTGAATTTGACAGAATAAAACCTTCAAGATAAACCCTATGCACAGAGCAATCTGGCTTCAAAAGCTTAATTTGATTGACAAGAACAGAAAGACAGCTATAGAAATATCCCTCTACACACCCCTACCCAATTTTCACGTTCTCCAGCCTGCATTATTGCAGAACTGTTCTTATGAATCTTATGGTGAAATTGTCTTCCAGTAGTACATTTTTTGTCAGGCACCTTCCAGATCAGAACTATTTTTTCAGAGAGGAACCAATCAGGAACGTCAGGTAGACAGAAGAGTCACTCTTATTTTAACCAATAATGAGAAATGGAACAAAGAATGGGATCGTTTAATGATGTGAAACGTTATCAGAAAAGGCTGATTTGGGCAGTGCATAATAATTAAGGTTTGGCGTAACTAGGTCTCATCGTAACTGATTAGTCAGGTTTTACAGTAACTCCAAGTCAGAAAGCAAAGCAAGGTATGTATTTCCATTGCAAGAAAATTCAATGAGGAGAAAGCATGCATTCCCGAGTCTGGACTGTTTCTCACCGTAGCTATTCCCTAAATCAATTCATGAGGAACAGCCAGATCTTTACATATTTCAGTGAAGCCAATACCTAGAAACAAGCCTTCAGCAACTCAGTATCAACTGTCACTTTTCAAACTGATTTGCATCCAATGCACGCCATATTTGAGCAGGTAAAAGAAAGGAGTTGTGTGTACCCTACTGCACAGAACTGGCTCCCAAATACAATTCTCCTAGCTCCAACAAATAGAAACATTGCCATTTTATTGTATTAGCCTCCAACCTTAAACTCTGAATCCTGAGAAACCTTTCCCAATATCCTGAAAACTGCTGAAGCTTGAATTCATGTCTACTACAGAGCAAAAAGAATTAATCTAATATGCAAGCATGTACAGATACAGACTGCCAAAGTCCTTTTCTGCATAACGTCACAAGTCAAAGATACTTCATGCCTATATGATTTTACCTTATTTTCTATAAAGTCAAAAAAGCACAATTCCTTCTACTAGCACCTTGCTCATCCACACCTTCCTCTTTCTTCCCCAGAAAACAATCTATTTCTGCTTTTTTTTTCCTGGATTCAAATCTTTATTACCAACATAACTGTTGTTTAGTAGCCCACCTAGGAGAAAAGCAATCAAGACTGCTCAGTGGTCTGATTTGTCCTAGTAGATATCTACAACAAACCAACCACAAGTGACCAAAAGAAACAACATGTGAAGATCTAGGCAAAGGTCAACTAATTGTAAAAATAAATTGTTTAAAAGGATAGTAAAAGACATGAAATTTTTCAAGTGACACTTCAACTAGAACAGTGATACCGCCTTCCAGCTCCTCTTTAAAACAACTAGTATTGCAAACCTCGTGCATAAGAATAATTTTTTTCTTAGTAATCTTCTTCAGTTCCACACTTGCTAAGTATGTCTGTGCTACTCAGTCCCAGATGACTTGTTTTCAGCATGTTAGCACATTGCTATTTCAAATTTTCTTGAGCTGTGTAAGGAGAGAACACTTAACAACAGGCAATGAGACCTACAAAAACAGGCACTGTACCTAAATGGTGAGATCTTCCATCCCCTAGTGGGTATCTCTGGTACCGTGGGACACTGAATGGAGGAAGAAGATGGAATCTTTTCTCCAATAATGGTTCAAGTCTGCAGGCAGAGGGGTCAGCAGAGTGAAAGAAACTGTACACTTGGCTGCAGGCTGGTCGGACCTGGCATACTTGGATGAGAATGAGACAGAGAAAGACAGGGGTCAGTATTGCTGCTTTACAATTTTCAAGGAGTCTGTACAGAAACATAGTTAATACAGTCCTCTGCAAACTCCAGATTAGCACACATCAGGCCAAAAGAAATGTAACTGAATTGTTTCCTGTTTCAGTGAAGAACACTTCACTGCACAGGAATTTACAGGGACATCACAATCTGAGATGCAGGCACATAGGAGATGTGAAGAGCAGCAGAAGAGAAACAGATGGAAGCAAGGAAGGAAAAAGAAATTCAAAATCTTGTAAATATGTTACTGAGCATTACAGCTGTGATGCTCAGCACTTCAAATGTGCTTCAGACCAGCAAAATGGTCTGATGGGCCTGTGACATCCAGAGGACTTAAACCTAGGTGACAGCAGAAGCTTCCCTTATATTTTAAAAATTGATTCTAACAAAACAAATAAATACATCTGAATTTTACTTGTCACATTTTCAGGTAGCTTTCTACCTTTCCTTTCAGTAAAGAGGGCACCTGACTCTTCTCAACTAATTTCCAACTGTCTGCATGATAGGTTTAAATTTGTCTTTTTCCCTCTCAACTGTGTCACAATTATCACTTTAAAACAGGATTCTTTTATCATATGCACTTCTAAAGACTAATTATGCTTCAAGTAGACACTGCTCACCTCAGAATGTGTTTGAAATGCCCATCAGTTGAGCTGCTCTCAAAGCATATTCCTTTGCAGGATACCAGAGGAAGGATAGAAGTGAGAACTAATTCGAAAAAAATAGTTTAAAGTACTAGTAATTAACATGAAAATTTCCTGTCAAAGTGTCTGGAGGGTAGCAGAGCAGCGACTGAGGGAAGGACTACTGGCTAGGAAAAAAAAAACCCTTAGAGTTCTGAATTGTTGTCTCTTCTCATTATTGCAACAGATTTTCTCCCTCACCTGATAAATGAATGCATCATTTCCTATAAAGATGCTGTGCTATCCAAAGCTCATACCATGCAAAGAGACAAAGCATGTGCTGAATAATGAAAAATAAAGTAAGTTTTTAACTGAAAAACTTAAAAAATCCAGATGCATTAGAAATAAAACTAAAAAATCCTTTCTGTGTCTGATCACTAGGCTCTGTTACTAGAGAGGAAGAATGGCTCACATGCAACACACCCGAGGGCCAAATCCACCCATGAAGCCAGACATGAACAAGAGGCAATGCTGAACCAAGAAGAGATGTTATTTTTGGTATTGTTTTCAAGGACTGATCCTTGGTGAAGTGTGAGCTTCATGTTGTATGACATGGAATATATGATTAACAGCAGAACATAAGACACACTTCTGTAAGTGAGCAGTGAAATCCCTGGAACAATCCTCGTCACCTCAGTACCTACCTACATTAACGTTCCCATCTCTTAAAGGAAGAAACTTACCTCACTCCGTGATCTTTAACCAGGCTCCTTTATTTACCTCCTTTTTGTGTGAGTCTCTTTGTTTACAAAGGTCATTACACAACCTGTATTTTAACCCCAAAAAGAGCTTACCATCCAGACCAGGCAGAACAGTGCTCCTCATGGCCAGCACCAAACCAAGCGGTGATCCAAAAAGGAAGAAATCAGACACCTCAAATTCAAATCGGCCCAGATTTACTTCTGAGAGACTGGAATCCACAGGAGGAAGGTCTGCACCATCTTTCAACACGCTTGAGTGGATACTGAATAAAGAAAATACTGAATCAAAAATAATAAAAAGGGCATTCAGAAAAAAAGAACATTCCCAAAACAGGATGCTTAGAAAGCTCTAGCACTGGCATTTAGATCCAAGCCATACACCTTAAAACTGTAGAATGATTGCAATATAGCAGCCATGATTTTCAGTGCGGCTATTAAGTAAATTTACTACCTTCAACATGCAAGAGTTTCCTACAGTTATTTTATAGAACACTTGGTAAAGTTTTCCCAAAATCATGAATATTCAAGTTTACCTCCCCCCCTCTTTTAGCAGTACAAATGTATGCAAGTTCATTCTGAAACTTCTGCTACAAACGTTAACCTACTAAAGTTGTGTAAGGACAATGGTATTAAAAGGTTACAGTCAAAGTATGTTATCTGGGTACATAAAAACCATTGTTGTAATCTGCTCCTTGAGCTATGACCTAGAATTTTATTACTTCTCAACTGTTTTTAACAGATCAAAATCAATGATACTTATAGACAGCTTTTAATCTTTTAAGTGATTTAAAACACATCCATTTACTTTGTATGCATGAGGTAAATACAGATCACTTATTTCTTACTGACAGAAAAAGACTTATCTATCATTTAGTTCTGCTGGAGAATAAATACCTACACTCAGAAGCAGAAAAGTAGCCTATGAACCTGCTGCCCATCCATGAGACAGAACAGAAATAATAACAATGCCTCTGTGCTCTGGTGCTAACAGGCTCCATTCATTGGCAAGCCCATTTCTTTTACTCAGTCATCTACCACTAGCTACCTGGACAGGAATGCATGATGCTGGGTTATAGTGTCACAGTCATAAGTGGATGAGTCACTCTGTTTCCGAGGCACCAGCTGCCTTTGCTTCTCATCCTCCATGATTCCCGAGATGTCAATATTGCTTTTGCTCAGGTGTTTGCTGTCACCCAGACTGGAGTCCTCTGCTAAGAGTGGATTATCCTTCAGAAAATGAGCAGAGCAAAGGGAAGATTCAGACAGGTAACAAAATACGAAAGAGCTTATATGAAATGCCTGCATTTATATATATGACCTCACTTTATCCAACAAAGGGTGGAAGGGACTAAAAATTTCTCTTTGCAGTAGAAGCAAAGAGATGAAAACTAAATTTCCCTTCAAGATAAATAGCCTAAAAGCTGGAGGGAGAATCAGGAATCTGAGGGTGGAGAGGGGTGTGAGGGGTGGAAAGGAGGAGTAACACAAAAGCTTTATCCCTCATTACTTCATCATTCTTAGAGAACTAAAAATATCATAAGGTAATCAGAAGGGGTCTTACCTGAGTGCACAAAATGCACATTACAACATTAATGGTCCTGCTCATCGTGTTCCATGGATATGGGATCGGCTTTTTTGAGAAAGGGTAGGGCAGGGTGGGAAGGGGAAGGGGAAAGGGAAGGGGAAGGGGAAAGGGAAGGGGAAAGGGAAAGGGAAAGGAAAAAGGAAAGGAAAAAGGAAAGGGAAAAGGGAAAGGGAAAGGGAAAGGGAAAGGAAAAGGAAAAGGAAAAGGAAAAGGAAAAGGAAAAGGAAAAGGGAAGGAAAGGAAGGTATTTTGACAAAAATGGCAGCCTGCCAGAGATTTCTGAGCAAGGACATATTTGCATCTACAGTTAGGGATACCATAAAGAGCACTTGGTAACCCTACTGCAAAGGCTAACAGATAAAGCCTTCACTACTGATTTCTGTATATCATAAACTGAAGCTGACAACTTAATTTTTAACAGCAAATTTTTGATAGACGGGCAGAATCCCACTCTATCATGGCAATTTACCAAATCCTTAAATTTTCTCTGGCTCATATGGAGCTGATTTCCTCCATGGAATGAATCTATAGGGTTTCAGCTGTGTGTATTTTTTTCTCTTCACCTGGATGCTGCTGATGCTTCCTCTCCTGCTACTGTTCCGACTTTCGTAAGCTGTATTAGAATTATAGCAGATGGCATCAAAGCCCAAAATTCCTCCAATGCAGTCACCTATGAGACACACCTGAAAAAAAGATTTTTTTGGGAGATGTAGCAAGTATTTTTAAAAGAGACAAAAAGCATCACGGCACTGCAGAGGAGTTTCTGTCTTACTTCATACCCTTGTTACTCATTTTTATACTTTGGTTTATATTGCAGCTACTTTCTTCTACTTTCTTTTATCTCCAGAAATATGCCCTACACCAAGAATATCTGTCCCAGGAACTATTTTGATGAGTGGGAGTTCTGCCAAATGGATTAGAACTCTTCCAGCTGCTTGCAGCCAGATTCCAGCTGGAAAAGTCCAGATCACTGGATGACCAGTGTCACAAAGATTTCAAGCCACTTAACATTTCCTTCAGAGTCATACAGAGGAGAGAACTTCAACAGATTGGCACTCCCCTGTCAGGACAAGGGAACAAAACTTTAAAATGAGATATTAAGCAGAGAAATTCACTCTTGCTTCACATTTAATATAAACATAGAAGCTATCTTCAAGGTATGGATCTGGCAATTAAAAATACATATACTACTAAAATTGGGAATTCTGGAGTAATTTTATGGTACACTAGAATCTCCCTCACAAGCCAATTCCACTGAACCCCTCCCCATCCCACATGAGATGATTCTTTCTCCCTGTTCCCCTGTCCATGTCTGAGCATGAGTAATAGCTTGATAACATGCTTCAGCAAGTCTCTCCTTCCAATTCTCAAACGGAAGCAATTGTCTAATCTGTTGTTCCCAACTCCAATTAGCAAAACAGAAAATATTACAAATCTTTAACTTACTTCTAAACTTAATTCAGCTTGGCTACAACACTAAACTACAAGTTTTGGATATAGCATGTTGTGCATTTTTTCTCTGAAGTGAAGAATGTTAGGAAAAGCGAGTACATTTCTTGTACTCAACTAAAATTATAAAAAAACACTTTAAAAATAAAACAAAATATCAAAATACATTAAGGTGATATCTATCCTAAGGCATTTCTGGTTCTAAAGTTGTATATAATTGAACAGCATGCCAATTTACTCTCTGATTTTCAAATTCCTATGCTGCACAATGAAGTCCACAAAGAGCCGAAAATCATATGATACAGGTAACCTTAATAAAATTAACAGCACTTTTTGTAGGGAATTGGCAATACCTTCTTCAATTTACCACTGTGTTTCTAATCCTTATTATTACTGGCATTAAGGTAATGGAGTTAATTTTTTCCAGATACTACGTAAAATCAAAAAGGCAACCTCTGATCTAATGAACTTGCAATGTAAATTGACAGAAGAGACAAAAATATGGAAGGAAAGACGCACACAGGGTGTGTGTCAGGATATATGATATATATTCGATCAGTACAGGACTTACTCAGAGGCACACCTGACATTTCTATTTAAGGAGCAAAGCAAAGCACTGTAGAAAGAGAAGTCACTTCCACTTTAACAGTGCTGCTAGTTGATAGTGAAAATTCTGTGGAACATACAGAGGTCTAGCAGACTCTTCCACAGGAAATAATATATATTATTTGTAAACTACAACAGGGAGACTTTTTTGTACCTTTTCCAAAGAAAAAAATCGTAACACTAAGTTTCTATTGAGAAAATTTTCATACTATTTTTGTAACTGGTATCACTCTTTACATAATTTCACCTTTCATAATGTTCTGTCACTGCAATTGGGCTGGTTTTATGCTTTAAGCAATAACAGTTTACTATGTGTAGTAAAAATGGCTTCAAACCAAATTTTAGCCTAAAAATACTGATATATCACAGCATAACCTTATTAGTGCCATGGAAAAGAATCTGTTTGTGTAATAAGACACATGCTTCCCTTCAAAGTTTACACTGTACTCTATATTAAATGTATTTTCTTTCTTTTTCTGAAGTGTGGAGGTCACTGTTCTTAAAGGAAATGCATGCTTCTGGCCATTGTAGGTGGCCCCATTACAAAATAATACCAGTAACTCACACAGGGTATCAATATCATTTTTCTATGTGAAGCAGGAGATTTTGAAAACTAAAGATGGTGAAGCAGGAACAGTAATTGACAGTTACTGTCAGTTGGAAGAAACCTGTAGGTGACTTCACTGGTGTGCAGGTCACAACAGAAAATCACATAATTTCCCCAGAGTTAGAGAAGAAATCTGCACCACAAATACTAGCAGCTGAGTATTTGTCTTCTATGTTTCATTACTGACTATTGCTTTATAAATATAGTGATGGAGGCAAAGAAGAAATAATAGATCAGTACTGGATTTCTTAGGATCTTAAATACGTCCCAATTTTTCCATCAGCTGTGTCTGAAGAACTCATTAACACAGATGATCATTTGTCTCAGGCTTGTTCACTACATACCCTGCTTAAAGTACCATAGCAAAGTAAGAGGTTAGGAGTCAAAATGCTTGTGGGAGAATGTATATAGTCTTCCACCCGCTGAGTAAATCCACACGAGATAGTGCATGGGATCCCAGAAGTGCCTGTCTTGTGCTGGACACTGAGAGAGCATTTTGTGTAGGTGATCCCATGCTAACATTCATTCATCGTATTTGTAGTGTTGTCCCACACTCATAACTCAAACCCCTCAACACAACGGCTTAAAAAGAAATAGCCTCGCTCTGAAGGAATTTTACTTTGATGTAAGAGAAAATAGTCCTACCTGCCCATTAAAACCAGCCCCATCAGTAGATTTGAGAAACTCATTGTAAACTTGATTTGCTCTACTGATCACCATGGCAACTGCATCCTGATACTGAGGAGATGAAACAGCCAGCAAAGGCAAGGCAGCCAGTGGGATGTGGTCTTCACTGCTGCTGAGACAGCTCTCATCATAGCTGTAGGGATTTAGGCTAGAAAAGGACATGTTATCATCAGGAAAACTTCAAGAGGCAGGACACAGCATCAGAGAATGAGCAGTTAGCAACAGAAATGGGTTGGGCTATTGCAGTTCACAATGAGCGAACGTGGGAAGGATCATTTTCTCATCGAATTCAACTGCTTAGAAAAACCAAGGCATTACTGCTTTAGGTGAATGGGATCATACTAGAAGGCATTTCTGCAGTTAAACATACTTGGTGCAATTGCTCTACATACAACTAGACATCATTTTGAATGGCAATGACATGATTACATTTCAGCTTTTGTTTTCCCCTGTATAATAACTCCCTACACCGAAGAGCAGGATCCAACCATCACAATGAAACAGTTTCCTAGAACACAGTGTGACAGGTGTATTGTTCAAAAGCATATAAAGATGTTTTTCCCAGTGTCCAATCTTTTCAAAAAGATGAAACAAAGCTGCACACATTCTGAAATCATAGTAAATATTTGCATAGTAACATCTGGCAAAAAGGAGGCAACTTGATTGAAAAAGCAACATTTTCATGCTTAGAAAAACAGAAATCAAGAAAATCTGATTCTCTCCTCCCCTCACCAGAGTTCAACAGTTAATCCTGGTTTGCACTTGTAGAAGAGTTGAAGCAGTCCCAGGAGTATGTGTTTCTTTCTCCTTTCTCTATCGTGCCATTTAAAATATTTATGTCACAGAAAGTAATGTTACTTGAAAACATTCATTCAATGAGTGAATTTCAAGACTGAAAAAGCAGCTGAGGAAGAGCAGCTACTGAAGTGGATACATCCAATAAAAATGGTTTTTAAAACAAATTCATCCACTTAGGATGAAAGATTGGCGCAAGTCTTGCAGTCAGCAAAAGATTAGAAATTATTAGCAAAATTTCATTATGAAATATATGGGTCACAGAAAGCTATTCAAAACCACAATGCAAAACCAAACACCAGGAAATACAAATCAACTTACCTGGAAACAAGAGAGAAAGCTGCTGAACAGATTGCTGGGCAGGGAACAAGTCTCATTAAGATGTGGCCTGAAGAAGCAGGGAAATGGGCTCGGGTCACTTTCTCAAACACAGAACTGAAGGTGTTGATGTCTGCCAGTTTGCTGTTGTGGTCTCCACTCCCAGTGTCTAATATGTTTCCCCCATGTAGGATCAAAATTAACACGTGAGTTTTGCAGTTCTGGTGTTGAACTCCTTCCTGTGAGAAAAACAGGAAATAAGAAAGGAGGCGGCATTTTTATGGACTTCGTTACTTTATTTGGTGGCAACATTAGCAGTGATTTTTTTTTTCTCCCACCCCCACTGTGATAATTTTGTGGTATTTGCTTTCACGGGAGTGGGTGGGGGCATGTGTGTGCACGTGTGCACATGCACATGTCCTGTTCCATTTAATTCAAGTACGTCTGAATCATATAGAGCCCACTATGCTCTGACACAAACCCTGCGCAGCACAGATGTAGGTTTCAGATCAACAAAGATTAAGACAGTTTTGTGTACATCAGAAATTACTTTAAATACTCTGAGCCTGGAGAAAAATTCCAACCTCCACAGGCAGCGTAAGCGATCATCTAAGTATCCTAATGATTGCTTCATTTACTGGCAAGGTTCTCATTCAAATCACCACAAGTCCAAAATAGACAAATTTCTCTGCAAATGAAAACATTCAGCAAAAGCAGATGATACCATTATCTCAGACTTTTGACACTGGCAGCTTCTTATTAAAATGAAAGATGGCGGTAATTCACCCAGACACTTAATGAAAAAGTAAAAAAATGCATCATTGCTGATATCCATAAAACTCACAAACAAATTTATTAATATGTAAATAGGCACATACACAGACAATAATCAGCATGCTTTGCAGATAACAGATATTTCCTACTTGAAACTGGAAAAGCATTTTAAATATCTCACAAATTCACCTTTTTTTTCCTCTTTACCCCTTGAGACTCGTGTGTACTCAAAGAACTCAGTAATACATTAAAAGATTAGATTTTTTGTTGTTAAATCTTGCTGCTATTTTCTTCTTCACTTTGGATGAGATGGTTCCTGAAGATTTCTACTTCCTGACCAAATATGAACACACAGCAAAAACAACAGTAATATTTTTTGTCTAAAGATTGTTAAATGCTAGATTGGGTGATTTACTCAGCATCAGGCAATGTTCTGGACAGTTTATTTTTAAGTTCTGGAGTGAAGGGAAATGGGAAACTTAAGCACTTGTATAATGGTGACAGAGAAATGGCTGAAAATGAAAGAATTGTAGGTTATTCCACTATCTCTCTTCAGCCCATGAATTTTAGTATCCAGAAGTATTCATTGCGAAGGCATTTTGCTGACCTGACCTGTATCTGCTTAAATACAGGAGAATCATAGAAGCATTTTTCAGGTTCCACTTTTCCATGCACTAATTTACAATTTCCTTCTCCATAAGGTGTCATTCCAGCTTTCATAAGAGAAATTTAATTCCCTTTAGAAGCTAAATGTAGTTCCTTCCATGGACAATGCCTGCTTGTAAATAAGCAGCACTGCTGAGGAGATGATGGAACTGAAAGCTTCAAAAAGCAAAAACTCAAGTGGGTCAATATTGCTGAAGTCACTGGTATGAGAAGTCTCTCAGCTGGATTTAACTGGTATCTTTCACAGGAAGACTCAAAGGGAATAAAATTAATTTGCCTCTCAGCAGTAGCTCAGCCATGACTTAGAGAAGGTGCTCAAGAACAAATCAACTGGACATCTGAAGTCAATCAATGACTGTCACCATTTTCAGGGGGTTGTAGGATTGAGTTCTTCAAAAGTGGTAAAGTAGACATTTCCACTACCTGTCCTACGTGTAGACAGAGGACCTCAATCAGTTTGCTGGAAGGTCTACAATGTGTTGAGATTCTTTCCTGCTTCTAAAACCAGGCAATTCTGTTATTACCAATTTCATGACTGCTGCTTCACAAAACCTGTATTTCCAGTTAATTACTAAGCAGACGTAACAATTTCTCTTCAGAAAACGGAGTCCTTTTTCCACCTAAGTATGCAATGTCTAAAAATCTTGTGATGATTTTCAGTGATTGCATGTGCACGTACTAAACGAAACCATCAAATGAGTTTACAATTTCATAATACAATATAACAGTATTTTCACCTGTCTACTTGAAAATCAGCACAGCTTGTTTTAGGAAACAATCTCACCTCATTGTCCTCGTGTATTTCAATACTGCCTTGTGCAGGGAACCTTTGTTTTCTTAAAGAGGCTCTATATAATTCACCTGAAAGGAAAAGAGACATATTAGTCATATAAGTATCTGCCTGCTACATCTTTCACAGACATCTATGGAGGTAAGGCACATTTCTAATTTCAAGAGAGAAAGTTCTGTTCACATGAAATCCTGTAGACAAACAGAACAATACACAAAGTTTCTTGCAGGCCTACATATTAGAGGCTCTTCTATTCTTAGCAGCAACATACAGAACAGGATTCAGGTCCTTATACAGAGGCATGTAGTGCCAGTACAGCTGCTGTTGATCATCTGTGCCTTTCTGAAGCAGCAGCAGAAGAGGTCACCTGAGGTCCTGCATCACTCCGCTCATCCCATAAAGGTATCTTAGATACTTTGGTATGTCTTGTAAGCTGAAAAATAGGAAGTGACGTTGCAGAGAAACACACTGCTTTGCCAATACCCTTTCATAACAGGTTCATGCATCCAACATCTTCAATTATAAACACAACAATGAAAGTTTCTGCATTGACTTTGGAGCATGACCAAACAGACTCCAAGACCTACTTGTCTGCTCTTTAGGCAGCCTGGCTGGGCAGCAGCCTGATCTAAGTGGTGAAAAATTCCTGATACCAGCTTTAAGATTAAGAGATTGTCCACTGTCTTGCCTTGGGAAAGAACACTTAAAAAGCTTTTCTTTGCAGAAAGCGTGATCAAACACTGGAACAGGTTTCCTAGAGAGCTGTCAATGCCCCAAGCCTGTTGGTGTTTAAGAAGCATTTAAGACATTGCCCTTAACAACATGCTTTAACTTCTGTTCAGCCGTGAAGTGGTCAGGCAGTTGGACTACACGATCATTACAGGTTTCTTCCAACTGAAAATATTCTATTCTGTTCTATTCTATTCTATTAATTTTACAGCTGGCTGTGAAAAAGCGTGACCTCTGAACAAATCTTCTCTGGCCTTAAGGTCAGAGAAAAAGATGATACAGCACTATCCAGGTTTTTTTTTTGCATTGTTTCTTCATTGAAGAAAATTGCTACCGGCTCTTTCTGGTCTCTTCACAATGCAGTATTTTTTTTTTTTTCTACCGTTGCATCTTAGTTACCTGGGAAACAGCTGTAAGATGAAATTTGATTAGCAAATGTTGTGGTTAGCTCTTTGGGGAGGGAAAATGTGCTTTTCCCTCCGACAGTGATGGAATTCCAGACAAGATGTGAATCCTAGTCCTGTAACAACTCCTCTTCACTCTTATGGGAGGGGAGGAGGAGGCTTTTAAACCCTCGTGAGTGATGATGCTAGAAATTTGAAATTTAAAATTTCAGCTGATTGAGTTTGCAGTCTTAAAATTCCACTCATCTCATGTTAGTTGTTCCTAGAGAAACTAGGAAGCCTTCCTCCCTCCAAGACAGACACAAGTTTTAGGAGTTAAAGAGAGATGATTGTACCAAATAATTACACCAAAATAGATAACAGACAGCTTTCAGGATTTAGACACATTTACCTTCATTTCTTCCAGCATGCCAGAAGAAAATAAATACACCCCATAATGCTATAGTTGGCTCAGTTTACTTTTCCTTGGCATTAGGAGTTCACACCTTCTTTGAGGTTCTATGCCATTTGTCTACAGGCAGTCTGCCAGACCTTAAGAGAGTGGAATGTAATTTTCACCTCACCAAGAACACTGCTTAAGCAGGGTCTGGCCAGGTTATTCTGAAAGCCCTGAATTTAGTCCAAAACACATTTTGAACATTCTACTCTTCTGCATTAGGACTGAGACTGAATTCTACAGCACATTCTACCAATATTATCCCTTACAGCCACTGTAAATTTATTTAGCCCCTGTGTCTACACTTCTCTGTATTTAAAATTGAGGCAATTATTCTTGCCTTTCTGACAAGCAAGGATTTAATGTATCAGTAATTTAATACTTGTATAAAACAAAAGAGTACAACAAAACTCACAACATCAGAAAGCAAACCTAACATCATAAACCCTAAAATTCCACCAAATGCAACTGCTTTCTGAAATTCTCTGCAATGTAATGCTGACCTCATTATTAAACAACTATGTCAACAATAGAAATTTAGAAGTTCCATTTTTGGGGAGATCATCAATTTAAAAACATTTAAATTAAATTAAAGGTATTTAAAACTGAAGTCTTTACTAGTTAAATGGCTCTTAGTAACATGTGGTACCAAAACAAACTTAGGTGAGGTAGGTGAGTCAAAACAGAAAGTGACACTTGCCTATTGCTTACCAGAAACTGAACTATAAGGAAGACAGCACACAGTCCTAAAACAAATGCAACCCCAAGAGAAAAACTGCTTTTCATTCTAGCAGTCAACAGTCAGGAACAGTGGACACCATCTAAACTAACTTATTTAATGAGTGATATACCAAGTATTTCTGCAGACAGAAACATATCCTGCTAACACAGATACCAGTGAGCTAGTGTGTCTGGCAGGGATTGTTTCAGACTCAAATTCCCACTGGAACTGGTATATAAATATACATATATACACATGCATACATGTTCATCAGTGATTTAGAGAGGCACTAAGCAAGTTCTGCATCTCTACTCAGTTACTTTGTCTGAAGTAACTTGTTGCCCTGTCTTTTCACATGGAGTACATCAGATCTCAAGACTGCCACGAGAAGAAAGCCAGGTGAAAGGAAAAACTCTGAGTGATTCAACACCTCAAAGCAGGCATGAAAGGCAGGGGTTTGATACATGACCAAAAAAATAAGTTATTTCCCTGAATCTAGTAGAAGAGAATTCGTATGATCATTCCCAAACTTCTGAGATCATGAGGTAAAGTTCAAAGCCATACTAAAAATCAAGTGAGGTCCTCTTTTTTTTATGACACAGACCATTTCAAATATCCCTAATATTTTGCCATGTTAATTTAGAGGAGAAAAAAAAATTTAGAGGAGAAAAAAAAAGAGAACTTGTGTTGGCTACAAAACATAAAGTGGCAATAGTCCCAAAAGAAAACTGCTATTTCCATTATCACGCCCTCATGAGAAATGATGCCGTTTCTTGCCATCTGCTGCACTATTGCTAGCCCTTTATAATGACAAATCCATCATAAGAAATATGTTCATATGAAGGCTGTGACATATGCTTTCTATTAACAAATGAGAAAGAATACTGTAAATATACTGCAGATGCAGTTTTGCAAACTGCACTGTTTATAGGAAAATAATGGCATGCATCACTGAGCCCAATCGTGCTCTGAAAACCACAACATGAGATAGTTCCTGTGTTAACTTTCACAGTTTCTTCATTGAATGAGTCTTATACATACACATGCTACCAGATCTCGTAAATTACTACTATAGAGAACAGAAGAAGAAGAAACACACAGGATTTAGCTGAGGATCTTGACTCAAAATGCTCCACAGCTCCAGTTACCAGACCTGGCCAGATGGGAAAAGTATGATTTCCAAAAAGGAAGGGGTTGGCACCTAGTGACAGCATGTCCTTACAAACAGAGCTGCAGGAAAAAAGAACCAACATTTCACTGTGAACTCCAGGAAGGTAACGGACAATGTCCCCAGAGAGAACTGTGATGAAGGAAAACACCCTCATTAACACCATACACTTCTATAAGTCAATTCTCGCTCTTTAGCAAGCAATGCAAAACCATAGAAATATCAAAAGCAGAGCCACATGTAAATACACTCCTTGAAGTTGGGCACCAGCAGCAAAGGAACCCTAGCAATGCCAGGCTTGGCACTACTTTTCATTCTTATAGCACTCAGAAATTTGAACAGTAACACTTCTTGCACCTCCCTAAGCAGAGATGGAAGGAGGAAGTCCAGAGCACAAAGCACTGAAGGCTCCTACACTCCAAATTGAGCCATGTTGTACTGTCCTGTGTGAGCTATTGTGTACACCAGCAGCTTCACTCTCCAGTGCTCTACCTCCACCACCCCAGCCAACACTATAAGACAATAATGCATTAAATAATGTCACAGGCACTTTCCTGGTACATTTTAATAATCCATGGTGAAAATAATTAAATTTAAAAGAAAATTTAAAAGAATCATGATCCCTCCACATGCATTTCTCTTCTCAGTGTAACATACCACAAGGCCTGTGCTAGTTAACAACTCTACTCTATTACTATCTCTAGTTGTTGAATAGCTTTGGTACAAAGAAAAATTAGAACAACTCACGTTGTTTTTCCTGTAGAAAGCCAGATGAGCAAAATGCAGACTCTTCACCTGCAAAAGAAAGAAACCACAATGTAAACTAAAATTGCTTTACATGAACATCAAGTTCTTTACTTTTTCTCCTGTGTTGCTGTAAATATTTTGCAACTGACTACTACTATGCAGATTTCAAAAACCCCCATTGGCTTCCGTGGGAATAGATCAGCATATGACACACCTGACAACTTCTGGAATCTATTAATCAAAATGGTTATGCTAGAAGCTAGATTTTATTCTTCATTTCAAGAAAGGCATCATAAAAAATGAAACTTGTAGGTAGGTAGGGAGGAATCTATTTGATCACCTGCAGCACTAGTCACTGAATCTCTTAATAACTAAGAATTGGCATAACTTACCTAGCAATACAAACCAGATTCTTATTACAAATATTTAATTAGCAGTTGTTTAAAGAATATTTTTGTCCTTCCATTCTCTTCCACAGTCTACCCGTCCAAGGAAAGTTGCAAGTACAAAGAGATTTTCTCAGATCTAAATACAAAAACCTAATCTACAGAGACATAAGGATACGGGAATAAAGGCCCTTCCTATAGATAAAGTGCTCTGGCCATTACTACCATGGAGGGTAAACACCTTTGCCATCATTTGTCCATGACAAAACCCAAAGGTATCAGCCTACCTCTACCTACACCTACCATCACAGCTGGAATGAGAACACAGGTCTCTCAATCCCTTCTCTAGGTTCATTCTTCAGAGGCCCAGGCAACATTTACTTTTTTTTTCCAGAGCCAACCTACCACTTGAGTACATTCACACCTGCAACAGACACAGCACGCTGCTCCTGGAGCACAGCCTGACTCAACAACAGAGGCAACATCCTGTTGCAGGTGTTTGGCATCAAAGAACAGAACGGTAAATGACAAGGACCAGGGACGCCGGTGGCCCTCAACGATACTGTGAATAAAACTGCATGTGCTGCTGTTGCCTCCCCACTGATTTGCTTGTGTTCAATGAAAGCTTCTGCCTAGTGTCTAAGACTTTAGAACTTGTCTGCACTGTTTCTCAATCTCATGAATTAAAAACACTGTTAAGCTAAATCCAGCTAGTGTTAATACATAAAGACTAATAATAATGTTTAAGTCCTCTGATGGATGCAGCAGTACTGCAACTATTCTCTATTTTTTCAGGTGCTCCAACTATCACAGTTGACAATTTGGTTTTGAAGGGAATAAAAAGAACAGAAAAAATGTCAGGCTTTTAATATACAGCAAAGAAATCTCCTTTAGTCCACTCTTTGTGCAAGCTGTACTTGCAGTACACTGCTGTACCTCACCTTTGAGGAATGAAAATAATTTGAATTAGCTATTTCCAAACTTCACATATAATCTTTCATTTTCAGTTCCTTTCCAGGACAATTCACAGACTGTTGTTCTGCCAAAGAGGTTGGGTCACAACTGTTACCTGCTTTCAGCTTACCAGGGAAGAAGTATTAACTGCAACAGCTCATAGAGAGAGTCATTGCTGAGGCAAAGCAGCCATCAGTCACTCCCTTGGGAACAACGTGTGAAGTTCTCAGGAATGTGAGAGGTAAAAGCAAAAACCAGACCTCCGTGCCAAGAGCACAGACCAGCTTTCTGAAGTGCTTGTATACACAATCCCACAAATTACAACATGTAAAACAATGGGTTTCATGAATAAAATTCCTTCCTGTGGCAGCTTTGAATGGCTGTGCAGATAGAAACTCTACATCACAAAAGAACAGCTCTCGACAGATACTGAAGAGACGTCCACTACAGAACTAAAATTAATTTTTATTTGGTAGGTTTAAGAAACAGACAGTTACTTTATTTTTCATCACACAATATATTTAACAGATTCTGAAAAAAATGCCACTTCTCTGTCCCAGAATTGAAGGATGATCTGCAAGTACTCTTACTTGCATGCTACTAAAAAAAATAAAATTTAAAAAAAAATCAGGAAGGTGTTTTTTGGGCAGTGTTGAAACCAGAATAGAAGCCACCTTATTGTCCCACAGAAGATTGGTAAAACCAGTAGAAATAACCTTCTGTATTCTTCAGAGAAAGCAGCTGCAGGTAAAAATAAGAGTCACAAAGTTACCTTTAGTGTCATGCCGTGGTACACTGCCAATATACATACACTAGATTTGTAGCCTGTAGCCATTACACACACATGTGCTCCTGAGATGTCAGAGGGCATTTTGTACAATTCTTGTCTCTTGTTCTGCTCTCACCTGGGATTACATCAATAATGGGTTCAGCGTTAGAGGATAGCACAGCAGAACAGACTGCCTCAGGACCAAGGAGATACCAGGGGAATTGTTCTCTTCTTTCTTCCCTCACACATCCAGTCCTGCAATACTGGCCAAAAAGGCGCCAGCAAGCTTTATGGTATACATGACTTTCTGCGCTCTAATAATCTGAATTTGTGTAACAACATAACCATACCACTGGAACAAACAACATTGATGCTCCTCTTTAGAACATGACTTTCACCTCAGCAAGAATACTGTGAAAATTAACTTCTGAATAGAAAAATCTGTTTTGTTAATTTTTTTTAAAAAATGCTGTAGCAAATGTAACACCAGTGTGAGCATAGATATGTCAAACTTGGGAAAACAGAGGGAAAGGAAAGGAGGCAATATACCTACAGATGGTATGATCCTCTCCATGGGAATGGCAGCCAGGGAAACTCTAGGCCCAGTGAAAATGATGCAAGAACACATGCTGATTTCAGCATGTGGACCGGATCTTAATACAGATTAAAAAATGAAAAGGGAGAGACTGCAAGGAAAGCAATGCTCTCTGCAGCAGGACTCAGCTCTCAGTAAAAAAATATCTTAGCAGGTAGATTAAGCTTCCTCCATTTTGCATGCATCTTCTGTGCTGTATTCTAGAACATACAGCATCACAAAATTAAATGACAGCAGTTGCACAACACTAGTAACCTGCCCTACTATAAACTGCTAACAGTAGTGATTTGCAGAAGTCCAATCCACTGCTTCTCTCCAAAACCTGCAGCTAGAAGTAAAATCTGTTTTTTATATGAGCAATCTGATGCATTTTGGAATGCTGATGACTATTGTAGTTTCCATATTTCCCTTCTACTGTTCACCAAGCCAAATTTTCTGTTTGCCACTCTTTATATTAATAGGCAGCAGCAGATGCTATTGCAATAAATTTAACAGCAGCATAAGCATCACAGTCAGCTATGTAAAAACACCGTTTAATTAATTATGTGACTCCAGGAGGGCATGACGAGGAGGGGTAGATCACATGCTGCTGGAGGGAAGGAAGAGAGCAGCTTGTTTACACAGAACATTCACTGTGGACAAAATTAGGCAAGGCAGCCCTCAGAGGGGTTAAACACTGTCCAGCCTTTATTATTGACCTAAACTGGGATTAATTTTATTTCACAAGAAACCATAGATGGTTTTCAGAAAGCCTACAGTCTTTCTCCTTCCGAAAAAACATCAACCTGAAGAATGATGTAGCTAAACCTTCCTCTTACATGTAAGATTTGTACCTATTGTGCAACAACCCAGTTGAATATTTGATGAAGAAAAATCTCCTGAAGTTGATTAATTACTTCTCTCTCACAGTAATGTTTCTCCATGATACCAGACTAGTTAGACTCTTAATTTGATGGAAAGATAAAGCAATACTGTTCCACAGACAAACTAAAAACTGTTTCTGTCCTACAAAGTAATAAAATAGCAATTACTTTCTCATTTGCTTTCCTATCTCTACCTTCATCTACAGGGGAAGGTCACGGTAAATTTTTGCAGCAGCTGTCAGTATATCTTACCCTTCTGACTGGTATTGTCTTACCTCGTGCATTAATTTGGCCTAACCAGAAATTCAAGAAGTCTGGGACAAGACAAAGGCATTTTCATATATGCTTAATGCTCTGGAATGCCCAATACAATTTCTGGGAGCTTAGTGCACTCTGAAAAGCTACTCCTCGTGCAGTCTGCCCAAAACAAAACCAAACCTTCTCTAAACAGAAGAATCACTGTCATCGAGTTGTCTTTCTAGCAGCCTTGTGCACATAAGACAACAGAACATACGAATTGCGACCTCCTGCCATGCAGCTTTAGGGAGTCCTGTTAGGAGCAGAGAGTTGGACTTGATCCTTATGAGTCCCTTGCAACTTGAGATATTCTATGATTTTATAAATTAGCTTACTCCACCGATGTATATCAAACTTAATCTTAACCAAAAACGTTATTCTAGTCTTTCAGTTCTGTTCAGTGCCTTGTGGCTATTATGACAGGAGAACAGAGAGAGCAGTTGAAGGAATCAACAAGAAATTGTTCCTGACACTCCTAGAAACTGGCTGCTGCACAAATAAACCAGCCTTTTTTCCCCCTAACTCTAGATAGGGAAAAAATGAGATCCAAAAGATACTATATTAGAGAACAACAAAAAAAAAACCAAAAAAACAAACAAAAAAATCACTCAGTGATGCATTTATTGCACTTAAAATCTCAGGAAATATTTTTTTAAAGGGAAGTTACAAAGAGCAGATAGAGTAGTGGGGAGTCATAGTGCATGTCGTGAATTCAACAGCATTTTATAGTCCACTGAGAAACACAAAGCTTGTTATTAAAAAAAAAATCAGTAGAAATTGAAAAGCTCAATCCTAGGTGGTGCAGAAAGGGAAAGAATTGCAGGTTTCCAAACACAGACCAAATACAACTTGCACAACAGTAGCATCTCCCAGCTCTATCCACTATCTTGTAGCGGGGTGGATATGAAGAATAAATTTGATCTAAATCAGCAATTCAAATGGCTCCCAGAAAGAAAGCAATATTCCTGTCAGCACTACTTTCCAGATAGACAATCAATTTGGTAAAAGATGAAAAGATCTGTGTAACCTACTCTTGTGCAATGGGACCAAGAAAGGCCGTTCACTCACCTGATATGAAAATTTCCAGTTGTGAAAGCTGATCATGTCCATGTATTTTGCTGGTAACCAGTAAAGCAATCCATCAGTCTGTATGTGTGGCATATGAAGCACAGGAAAAGTGAATTTCACAGGCATTTTACAGTCAGTTATGTTTTAAACAACTAAAAATTAAATCGTATTTTGTCAATATACCTGAGAATTCATCCTAATTTGAAGCATTTTAATTCAATTACCTGGACTTGCAGAGTAAAATAGTAGCATGTTGCTGACAAAATTGACTAATGGCTCTTAAAATTTAATTAGGGTGTATTAAATAAATAGTCATCATTTGTGGCAAGCTTTATTACAGAAATTACATTGTTATTTGTTTGCTTGCTTGTTTATTTTCTACAAAAATACCAAATACGGCCTTTTTCTTTTTTTTAAAATAAATTAGGTTTTAAAACAAGGAAACAGTCAAGATTCATTAGGGCTTTGCCTGTTTCACTTTTTTTGTGTGTGCATGTGTGGGTTTCTGTAGCGTTTACATTTTGGAAAACACAGGCTGAGCTGGCAAAGAAGATGACCAGCCCGGCTGATCGGAGAGCTTTGGCTTGAACTCAGAGGAAAAAAGAGAGTGCATCACCTTTGAAAGAAGGGGCGAGCAACTGGGGAAGACTACAGGGCTGTTGTGAGGTTACACAGGGAGAAAATTGCAAGGGCAAAAGCTCAACTAGAATTTAGTCTTCAAACTACTGCTATAAAAGACAACATTAAATGCTTTTTACAAATATGTCGGCCATAAAAAGAGGGCCAAGGAGAATCTCCATCCTTTACTGGATGCAGAGGGAAACATTGTGACAAATGTTGTGACCCGGGGCCCAGAGAAAAGGAGCCCACTCCTGGCAGGACTTGTGGCCTTGAATAACAGCCTGGTTGATTTTTCCCTTCAGCAGGCCAGTGGGCATGCAGTGGTAGGACAAGAGAGAATGGCTTTAAACTGAAAGTAGGTTTAGTTTGGACATTAGGAAGAAATTAATGCCTCTGAGGGTGCTGAGGCACTGGCACAGGTTGCCCAGAGAAACTGTAGCTGCCCCATCCCTGGAAATATTCAAGCACAGGTTGGATGGGGCTTGAAGCAACCTGCGATAGTGGAAGGTGTTCATGCCCATGGCAAGGAGTTGGAACAAGATGGTCGTTAAGGTCCTTTCCAACGCAAATCACTCTATAATTAAGTACACCTTCTAGTGAAAGACAGAAATTACGTGCTCCTGAGAACCATGAGTTGTGCAAGAATGCACAGTCCAAAAAAAAAAAAAAAAAAGAGATTGTACACACCAAGTTTCAGATGTTATTTAACTCGGTCACATATTACAAAGATGTATATTTCTCTTCCTTAAAAGAAATAACCAAACAAAAACATGCCAATTACCTGTTTTCCCACAACGACACCACAAACTCACATTACTGCAAATATCTTGTTACTGTGATTTTAATACATAATCTAAATCAACCATTTCAACCTTCCTACTCACTCATCCATCTATGTTTCTGAAGATCATCTTCACATCTCTCTAAATTTCTATAGGAAGCTTTTTTATGAAAAAGCTATCCACAGACAAGAAAGATGCACAAGCACTTTCTCTTCACTGCTAGACAAACTTTCCTTCAAGACGTCTCCCACCATCATTAAAGACAAAACCTCTCTTGCTACTCATGTCGAGGACCATAAGCAAACCTGAGATATACAATCCATTCCTATCACACTACTAAGTAATTAAAACTAGTGCGTTGGGGCAAATAGACAAAGGAAATTGATGAAGATCACATTAAGATCTCAAGCTTGGCATTTGCTAAATTCTGAAATCTTGGCTTTGCAAACTTGGTTCTGGGATATTCACCAATTGTAATGAAATAAAACCTGTCCTATAATTTCTGGTAAAATGGCCAAGAATCAGAGCTGTCCAGCAACAGTGGTCGGTTCACTGAGGACAGGCAGAAAACCAAACAGTCACAGAAAAAACCAGAAGCTCAATACAAGAAAAACTTCCAAGCTTGCATATTTTATTAGATGTGACCAAAAAAAGAGGTCTGATGTTGCAATGTAGCTTGCATGAAGTGATACAGTAGTTCTGTCTATGTTAATGACCCAGAAAATGCCAACTGCTTCTGCTCACCAGTTAGCAAGGCAGAAGTAAATAAAATTCCCTAGCGTGGAAGTTACCAGCTCAGGAAGGGCAGTCTGATCTACTAAAGCTGCAACCTTTTTGTTACTGCTGTTCAGTGTAATTAAAGCTGGCTCATGTCCATGGATGTGTGACACTGCTCAGCTGGCAAAGGCAAGGTATCCTGGCCTCGAGCTGCACTGGCCATTCCTTGGCAGCTGCAGTTCTTCTACTCTTTAAAAAAATAAACTGAACTGAGGGAACAGGGGAAAGAGGTGACAAAATGAAGGCTGAAGAGCTGAAAAGTCTGCTGGCCGTATACAGAGATTGAATCATAACAATACAGATAAACTCCAACTGCACTGGCAAGCATTTATTATCTCCCTATGGAGCTCTGTGGTTCTTCATCCACTTGAGACGTTTCTGGATTCTCTCATATTTTAATTTGCATGTGTGAGAGAAAAGAAGTAAGAAATGGTATGTTCCAGCTCTCAAACCCACATTTACAAAAGACCAGTATAACAAGAGATAGCAACTGAGGGAGAGAGGACAACCCTAATATTCACACGACCTTATTTGAAGTCTTATGCAGGTTTGGTCTCAAACAAATGTGTCTTGACCTCATGGATAATGCATACTCCAGCATTTTTCCTCAGGATTTCACCCTTTAAAATGCTGACATAGGTTTAAGTTTACATGCTTGAATTTAAGATTACTAGCTTGAATTGAATGACATTTTTTTCTGTAAAAAGTATTTGCCTGGTTTGCAAGTTAACGTGTACAGTAATCTCATTTCCCACCATAAAAAGCTCAAGTAATGCAATATAAAGCATATACTAAATTCAAAGTATACAAAAAGTCTTCTTCACCTTACCTCAACTTACCTTCACTGCACTTGCACTATACAAAAACAAACCAACAATAACTTCGACCTTAGAATCACTAACAATATATATTTAAGGTAAGGATATGATGTCAAGATAGCTGGAGGACTGAAATCCACCAGTCTGAATTTGTTCCTAGTGGTGAGTACATGCATTTCCTTTCATGTAATGGATAGAATACTTTGCACCAGGAGTGAATTTAAATGCATAACTATGATGTGCTTGGGCCTTTACCCTAAGTCCCAGATTCTTACTGGTGTATCAGCGCCCATTTCCCACTCCTTTCATTGGTACATAGTTACATATATATTTATATAAAAATGGCCCCAAATACCTGAAAGTATGCGTCTCCATAGAAATTCCAGATAAAGATTCGTCGACTTTAAGGAGCAAAATAACCCGGTGACAACAAGAAGTCTCTCACACATTGAACACAAGAAAAAATAAGTTTTAGTCTTGTAATCTATGTCATAGTTGTTCAGCTGAGTCCAACACTGACTTCCCACTGAAGCCAATAAATTTGTATTACCTGGTCTGACAAAGTTTTCTCCTGAAAGAGATCATTGCAATTCATTTCTCAGCACTAAAATGCTACTTAGATATCCATGTTAATCTTTTAACTATGGGATGCTGTAAAATTACATTACTTCTGTAGAGCATTTACATAGTATCTAAAAATGAATTGCTTCGGTAGTCAGATGTTCTTGTTAACTCTAAACAAATAGGTAATACAAGCTAAACATTACCTTGATTTTCCTCAAGCTTCCCAATTGTTTCTATCTGCTCAACAAGGTCATTTGAGTTCCACTGGCTCATGCCTATGAGAATAGCACTTTTTCCTTCCACCATCTCTTCTGTAACAGGAAAAAGAATAGAATAAATTACTGTGACAAACAAGAGAAAAAAGACAGGGTGAGAACTAGTAATTAAGAGAGAAATAAACACTCATTAGAGTTCCTAATGGGAACAGATAACAGGTTATGCAGGACTGCCCAGGAAAGCTTCTTGCCTACTCATATGATCTACAGAGATCCTACATGTTTCACAGATTATGTGCAGGAAAAACATGGAAAAGAGAGGACTGTCTGAATTTTTTCTCTTGCCTTGAGCAGTCACTGTAAAACAAAGTTTATAATAATCACTTGACTGTTTGAGTGGTTGGTTGGTTTTGGGTTTGTTTTTTTTAATTTTTTTTTTTTTTGTTGTTTTAAGAACATTCAAAAGGCAGAGCAGAGGGAAGCGTGGACACACAGACCAGTTCAAGACTTTTCAAGAATATTTTTTCCCCTTTTATCAAAGCCGCCTGTGCTACATAAAACTTTACATTTTCATCTAGGGACACAGAGACATAATGGAATGGAACCAAGCTCACAGTACAGAGAACCATCTCTTTTATTGAGATCCCATCCAGGAGGGAGCAGGGTAGGAAAGCACAAAACCCAACCTGCAGATAGATATTCACTCTTTTTTGTAAAAAAACAAACCCAAAACCAAACAGGCCTAGAAGCT
The DNA here is from genome assembly GCF_000691975.1 of Corvus brachyrhynchos. NCBI lineage: Eukaryota > Metazoa > Chordata > Aves > Passeriformes > Corvidae > Corvus > Corvus brachyrhynchos. The sequence goes on from NW_008237409.1 coordinate 100,101, forward strand.
GTAGGAAAATATTTTCCTTCAATTTAACAGCTGTTTAGCAAGAAGGGTGCATTAATCCTTTCTGAATAAATTTACTAAAAGCACTTCAGTCTGGCTGGATAGAGCCCAGAATGGTCTTTGTACCTAGGGTGAGCAGACAGGAAAAAAAAAAAAAAGTAAAATAAGAAATAACAATTCTTTACTTGTTAAGGCAGATTCAGAGAATGGGTCAAATTCTGTCCTCTCTTACAGCCTTTTGTAGAGAGAATGGCTCTAATATGGGAGTAAACACAGAATAATTTAGTCAGGACATTTCTGGCTAAAATAATCATTTTCAAATACCTACCTTTCAGTAGGTCTCTAAATGATATAAAAATTTTTGTTCTTTCATGTTCTCTCATATGTACCTCTCTCATTTAGAGAGATCTTGGTACTGGAGAAAGATGGATCTGCATAAAGGACTGTATAAATCACTTCATAGTCACCACCATATCTTATCTCTCCGTATGCCATGCCTTTTACAAACAAACAAGGATAAAGGTTATTTATCAGATTTATCAGAGAAGGGGGATCCAGCAAAGCCCCCTGACATCTGATGCAATCTCAGCTGCTCCCTGAGGCAGAGAGAACCAACCACTTAGCACAGCATTTTGCTTAGGTTTTTTGTTACTTTCTCTCAAAGGCTGATTTGTTTGAAGTTCTATAAGGAGGAAGGGAAGGAGCCATGGTGGTTTTGGCCTCTTCCCTCCCTCCCTCCACAAGTGGTTTTACAGTCAATCTAACTATGATGGGTATTTTCAGTGATGTTTTGTGCTTAGTCCTCACTGCTGTTCCTCCTGCCAACTGGAAGTAACAAGAAGTGTCTTGCCCCCCTGAGCCTCACACCAGCCCTTCAGTGTAGTTGCACATACAGATGGAAAAGTGTTTAAATTAGCAGCAGCATAGAACAAACACAGCCCTCAAGACCTCCTTAAGGCCTAATGGTGAGTGTCTGGCTGAGAGGTGTAACATTTCATCCATAGATAAAAATGGGCAGTAATGGTTCTCTGCTGGACGTTTTGTTTTCCTGCTTTGCTCTTCTCGAGCGAATTCCAGTGTTGGCACTGGAAGACCAAGCAGCAGCAGCAGCAGCATAGCCGATGGCCCTTTACACTGGCAGGTGTGTACAGCAGGCACGAAGACCAGTGAAAAGAACTGAGAACAACTGAGAGACATGTGCCTCCAGGGCTGTGTTATGGAAGATTTTTTTTTCAGCTTAAAGGCTGTGGGGCAGGCATGTGGGGAGATCTGTATGGGGGTGTTTGCCTGTCTGTTGTGGAAGTCTGATAAAATGGCCAAATGGGAATGTGCAAGCTTCTTTGAGCAGCTTTCCAAATCTGAGGAAAAATGCTAGTTAACTGTGGAATTTCATATTCTGACAATTTTGTGATAATGTACTCAGCTGTAATTTTCATCTTCTGTGATCAGAGGTATGTTGCAGTTAAATTATAAGGTCGTTTCCTGCACCAAATATCATTTTACATGTTGACACTGTAAAATTCCTGTCTAACTTATGGCCTGTCACATGGAAAGCAAGAAACAAAGGAAAGCAAATATAACATATATTTATACTACAATATTAAACAGCAAAATATTACTTCTCCCTTTCTGTATGGATTTCACTAAATTAAGCAGTTAGCCATGACAGATGAATCAACAGTCAAAACATGTACAGCTGCTTCATCTCAAACACAGGTGCTTGATTCTCTGTTTACAAGGCTGCGAGCCAGAAACTTCTTTGTTTGAGAAACTGAGATTTGACCCCAGCTGTTTTGCAGAATACAAAAGCAGCTCATTATTGCCATGTTTTAACGGTGCCCACTGCTGTGCCCACTGTTTCCTACTTCAGACTGTCTATGAAGTACAAATTACACATGGGTAGACGTGGGATAGCTTCCAGATTCTCCCATGAAGAAACTCCACAGTACTCAACTCCAGCTGCACTGTGCAGCTGCCAAGAATATCAAACATTGATGAAGCACCCTGTATAAGTACCAGAGAAATTTTGTAAGAAACACTGCAGAAAATGTTATGCTGGAGACAGAAGAAGGGTAACAAGCTACCTCATTTTTAGGTGGTGAAAGCCACAGTCTCTCTCCTGGACAGGTTTCCCTCACTCCAGCACAAACAAACTCCTCTTGTTTCTTTGGTGCTAAATTTAATCTACTGATAATGCAAATTACTTCAGCCCACACACGTGTTTTCCTCTACCAAAGACACAAGTTCCCTTATGACCAAGGGAGCTTCTGAGTGCAGAAATGCCTTCTGCCTCTTTTGCTAGTATTTATGTTTGTGTGTACATTTATTTTCCTGACATTTATACACTTATTTCTGAAAGGCTGTTTGGGAGAAACCAGAGATTTCCTAAATTAGGAGGACTATGGACTGCCTCAAGGGTAGCAAGGCCTTGCAGAGAGATCTGAATAGACCACAGAGCTGGGCAATCACCAGCCATATGAAATTTAGCACGTGCAAGTGCTGGATTCTGCACCTGGGATGGGGTAATCCTGGTTATACCTACAAACTGGGGGAGAAAAGGCTGAAGAGAAGCCCTGCAGAAAGCGATCTGAGGGTTCAGGTCGATGGCAAATTGAATACGAGTCAACAGTGCATCCTGGCAAACAAAAAGGCCACCAGTGTCCTGGGGTGCATCAGGCACAGCAGCCTCAGCTGCTGATGGAAGGCGACCGTCCCGCTCTGCTCTGCCGCAGCCTCACCTCGAGTCCTGTGTCCAGTTTTGGGCACCATAATACAAGAAAGATCTAAAGCTGTTAGAGAGCATCTGGAGGAGGACAACCAAGATGCTGAAAGGCCTCAAGACAAGATTAATGAGGAATGATTGACGTCCTTTGGTTTGTTCAGCTGGGAGAAGAGAAGACTGGGAGGAGACCTCATTGCAGTCTGCAACTTCCTCAGGCTGGGCCATGGACAGGGAGGTGCTGACAGCTCTCTGGTGACCAGTGACAGGACACGAAGAAATGAAAACCTATCTAAACAAAACTTGATTTGAAGAGCATCTTTGCAAGCTAGCTATCAAGTAATCTAAACTTGGAAATACTTGTGCCAACTCAATATGGACTATGTCCAGCAAATTCCAAGTGCATTTCTTGTTCTCAGTCTACAATGCATGCCTCACCAACTCCAAAAATGCAGCCATCAAACTGACCTTTCAAAGCATTATTGAACAATGGATCTTGATGATTCAAAAGAATATTCCATCAAGCACAGTAAGTGATCATACTCCCAAAGACAGAATCTAATCACATTTTTGATCTATTCACATCAAAGAAAACTACACCATCTAAAATGTCTGACACATCATAATTTTGGTTCTCTTTTTGGAGAAAAAACCTGAAGTATGATTTGGTGCTCAAAGTTACAACTCCAGCTTCACACGGAATTTGGAAACATTACTGAAATCATCATGACAGCTATTTTAAGCATGCGGTAGAACATTGCAAAGCACAAAGGCAGTGTGGAGGAAAATCAGCATAGGCTGTATTTCTTTTCTATTTCCAACTCTTCCACTCACTAAAGCTTAAGATTTAAATGCAGCTTAAACAATCTGGGTATCCTATTCTCATTGAATACCCAGTGGGAACAGATCACCATCTCTCATTCTCTTCATGCTTAGATGTCTCCAATGAACATTTAATTTTAATCCACACAAGTAATTTATCAGGCATTATTATCTCTCACTAAAAGTCTGTTATTAGGGGATTAACAGCTCAGTAACAGATGTTGTTCATTATCTTTACATAGCAGTGACATTTTATTTCAAGTAACCATTATAAAAATGATAGTGACTATCATTACAAGCATTTCAGACTACATAGACTACTTTTGACATTAAAATGTAAGTATTTAAGGAAAGCCTACCATACAATATACTTTACACACAGCATTCTGTGCTCATAAACTATGAGTACCACGACATTTCTCCAAAATACATTTAAGATATAATACATAAAATATTATACATACATAGTGGACAGCATTAGAAATGGAAACATTTTTGAACAGATTTTGTCTTCCTTTTCCCCCAAATCTTTCCAATTCTGATTGTACGTAATTTTCTGTATTCCTCATTTTCAGAGCCTGGGTATGCTGAAAAAATTAGATTTAAGAAATCCCCTTCAAATGACACACCTCAAATTTACAGTACTTAAGCAGTCAAATGCTGACTTTGGTTTTAATTTGATAGGGATTAATTTGATAGGGATGATTAACATGCATGAACTCCAAGAAAAGGATAACTTTCCTCACATTGCTGAAGCATTGTGTTAATCTGGTGCAGTAATAACTTACTGCCTATACATTAGTTTCACCATCTGCACTGAGCAGAACAAGCAACATACCACAATTGCCAGAAGTGACGACACCCACTAAAAACTGAGGCAGCAGAAGACAGATATCTTGACATCAAGACATTCACAAGCTATTTGCAATACAGCCTCTTCTTAAAATTTACATACTTTAGTGAATGAGAGTCAGCATGCTCACACCTTGACAGGTGAGCACAACAGAATTTTACACCACATCCCTTAGAGCACAAACATGCTGAGGAGTGTTTAGACCTCCCAAATTGCCACCTCAGTTCATTGGCAGCATTTCCAAATAATATTCAGGTTGCACAGCAGAGCATTTTAAAATTAAATAAATTAGACAGATCTAATTTCAGGAGAGGAAAGTTCAGCAAATTAAGAACAGCTCTTAATTAGCAGAGAGCTAGCCTAGCCTCCTTTAATGAATAAGAATCTTGAGAAAGAACACACAGAGACTGGCTTGAAATACATACCATGTATTTATTGGCTTCAGCTTTGTATGAACACAGTGATAGAGAAGACAGTGACATAAGGCTCAAGGTAAGAAGGCAAAACTAATGACAAAAGTTCTTATGCAGGCTAAGCAAACTCAGCTCGGGACAAGGAGACAGCTATATTCCATGCCACCACTTGAATCTTTAGCAAAGGTGTCAAGAGAGCATTTGACTGTAACATCTGCTAGTTAGAAACTTAGGAAGTAAAAAACCCTAACCCTTAACATTCTAAATTAGAAGCCTAATGCACCGATAAAGAAATTATAAAGAAGGTATGTTTCTGATAGGTCAGATTCTCATCTGCTGGACTAGTCTAAATGCAGAGTAACTGCTGAGGTCAGAGATCATTTGAATTTAAAGTAGGTCAGAAGGTGGTGACAGGATCTCCTGTGAACAGCAATACTACCATCTGCATCTTACCACAAACATGGTATCAACTGTTAACTTTGCTTCTTCTGCAGGAGGCCACAAAAAGCCTGAAATCACCTCCAAGGTACTTTAATAGTAACAACCATCATCAGCTTCCTCTTAAATTCTACTCTAATTTTCATTCACCTGCCAGAAAAGATTTCTCATAGTTTTAACACTGGAAAAATGAAAATCTAGAAATAAAATTAATAGTTGTATATGACACAAAAAACCAGTGCCCTAAAATAGCCCACATCTACCCACAGTCCACCTGGTTTTTACCCACTACCTAATACTGCCTCTCTAAAGAGTCCAGTGTCCACATGGGACTAGTTCTCTCGGTGAAGAGACTTCCACAGACTGACACATATTTCAAGGGCACGCATTTTCATGAGAAATTACACCATAAATGGAGATTTTGCATTTGCCTCCAAAACAAACAAAACAAGCTGCCATTCTTACCGGTAACAAAGCAAACAAAATATGTATCCACACATACATGCCACACACACCTTCTCCCCCAAAATCTCAGTTACACACCCATATCAGTTTTGTATCTATGACAATTTACATTCCCATAATAATGAAAGATCATCTGAGTACCTGCTGCAGTGTCTGTGTGCCTACCAACTGACAATAAAGATTAAAAGAGACAAATGAGCTTATACATCATCCATATTTCTTTCCTCTATCTGTGCAGACAGCTGGGACATACTTGTGCTAAAAGTCTCTTTCCGATAAGACAGCTGTTTGGTTCAGAACAAGGAGAAAATAATCAGTGTTCAGCAATGTATTTTCTGAAAAACAGACTCGTGCATGCACACAGGCAGAGCTGAAAGCTCTCAAACCTCTCTTCAAGTAGAGAAGGGCTGCTAAATCTCAGCTCAAAAGAGCAAATTTGAACTGATTTCAGGCTAGGCATGAGCTGGCTTTCTGACACCAGATAACATGTAGTCAGACTTTACGCCTCAGCATCCCTATAAATATTAAAAAAAACCCTAAACAGAACCAAAACCAGAGCCCCAGTCTCCCACTGGAGGAGGGAGATTGCGTATGCACACAACCTACAGATTCTTCTCCCACTTCAAAACTCGGCATGTTACTGATCATGTCAAGATTCAGGGTCTCAGATGATGTAGGGAATGCTTCAGTTACCTCAGCTGGTTAGAGTCACAGGTTTGATCCCCATATGGGCCATTCACTTAGGAGTTGGACTCAATTATCCTTGTGGGTCCCTTCCAAGTCAGAATACCCTGTGATTAAATCCACAAGCATTTGAATATTGTTCCTTGAACAAGCAGAGGTCCCAGTCCCTCCAGTGAAAGTTTTTATAGAGCGGAAAACCTAAGACATTGGTCTTAAAAGCTGGCCATCAGTAACATGGATGCTCATGGCCTTCCTCAGGAACTGCGAACAAGAGCACTCCCATTGTAGTGTCATACACTGTCTGACCTGGGAAGGACCTAGGCCCAAGAGACCCCGTGAGGTCCGCACTGGTGGTGTCTTGCTGCTTCCGACACTAGACTCAGTTCAGGGCAGCTCACTCATCCACCCCAGCACCTCACCAAACTCCTGTAAATTTAGGTCCATCCACAAATCCTGGATAGAAGAACTGATGGATGTTTTGTCTGATGAGGACAATGTTGTCAGTTCATCCTCAAAGGAGGTTAGCTACTTGTTTCAAAATTGGGGGAAAGAATGGGGAGGGGAGAACAAAAATGTGTACTTACCTCGTGCATCAAAGAATTCATCATCGGAGCTCTCTACAGAGTCTCTGAGAACATTCTGCATGTGCCGCTGAGCACCACCAAATTGGCACGGGCCAGCTGGAAATACAAGGAGACTCACATTAACACGAGGGAATGCTCACCTCTGCTCCAGAGAAAAACCCCAACCCAACACATTAATGAACAGTTTGCGTACGTGCCTCAGGAGGATGGTCATCATGCACACTTTAATCTCAACTGTCAGCCAGCCAGAGCTCTCAGGATGGCAAAAAAAAAAATACTTCCACTTAACCAAAGTGATTAAAACAAGTTCATGTTAAAGATAAGCCTTCATCACTTTCAGCCAATGCAGTGACCTCAAAAGATAAATTCCTTCCTTTTGAATTCATCTGGCTGTTCCATTCCAACACTCAAACTGCACATTGTTTCTAAGACATACAGCAGCATTTCCCCAGGACATGGCAGTAGCTCCCACTTAAATTCAATTTAACTCCTAAAAGAAGTGCCGTCTTATTTGGCTCACAGATTTGCAGACAAGCTACTCAATTCTCACTCAGTGAACTGCTTTCACCAGAGAGCTTTGCTGTGCTGGAGCCTGGGGCTTTTATTTGAAGCTTGCCATTTGAAGACGAAGGCAAAAGCACATTAGAATAAGTACAGTAACAGATATAGTCATGACACCTTAGATGGTCCTTATAGATTATCATACTCAAACTAATTTGTAGTTAGTAAACCAGACTTGTCTAAATATCTGAATTCTCCTTGCATCTGAGCAACCCAACACTAGAAAGCAGTAGTGAAATATATTCCTTATATTAACAACAAAGTCTCCCCACAGTCAGTGGAGAACCAGGGATCAAATCCACCATACCCCTAACAACACTATTGTAGAAAGGACACTCATTACCCACCAGAATAGTGTCCTTCGTTTTATTCATTTCTGCAAATGATGACATCAGACCTGATTCTAATATCCTGAGTCCCTGGCCACAAAAGCGTTCTTCTCTCAGTAGTAAAAGAGCAACTCAAACACAGGATGCATCCTTCTGTATTATTCTGGAGAAAACATGCCTCTAGGTCACAGCCTTTTGTTCTTCATTTACTCCACCTATAGCTGAATTAATCAGAAATATAAGTGAAGGGTGGTAAGAAGAAGCAGATTTTAGCTGACCAAGATAAAGTGAGTAAAAATAATAATCAATTAATAGCATTTTAATATGGTTTAAAAAAATGTTTATTAAGGAGTCAGTATTCATTACAAGAGTACAGCATGTATTGGGAATCTGTCCAGTGGTATCTGGCAGGTGATGGAGTCCCTCCATTCAGATTCATATCTACCCTAAAATGTATTGCTATAGTCACCAAAATAGTGGTAGAAAGAACACTATTCTGAACTTCTAAGGACAAAAAGTCTGCATTGGGTCAATGCTCGGAAGAGAAGGCATTTCAAAATTTCAAGAGCACAAGATGGGAGGCACCACAAAAATACTGGAGTGGTGTATGGAGGGTTGGACAGAGGGAGGAAGGGAGGGAGGGAGAGAGGGAGAACAAAAGGAGGGAGGAGGCTATACAAATAAAAAATTGTAAAAACTTCCTAAGTACTCCAAAGTAAAGAGCAATTCCCTGGAGAAGAACTGCCACTAGCCTGGCTGAAAATCAGTAGAAGTACTCACCCCACAAAAAAAGCTCATGGTTCTAAGGACCTTGGAGTTTGATGTAGAATGCGAAAGGAGGGCAGGGGAAAGAAAAAAAAGGAAAGAGTCACAAATATCCAGGCATAAATTCTGGCCATGAGAAAAGTTCTTGGGAGCATCAGTTTTATTATATTGCACTGGGAATGCTTCTAGATTTAGAAGCAGCTTAAACATAACCACAGTCAGCAGCACAAATCTGCATAAAGCTCACTGCAACAGCTCTCTACATCTAGATTGATTTGCTGGCTGGACTGCACTGCATTGCCCTCATACATTGGTGCTATTGAGTCTGCTTCCTTCTGTGCCAGCAGATTAGCATTAGGCACCTTCAGAGGACTCTATTAACATTTCTTGATTTTATTAGACACTGGCATTACCTGGACTCACTGACTTGATTTACACTGTCAACTGCTGCATATTTTATTTTATAATTTTGCTTCAGAGAATGAAAAGACCAGCCCTACTTCAGAACACAGGCGAGCTCCTTGGTAATGACACTTTATGCCTCTATGGCAGTGAACCTACTCTTTATAAGATCAGTCAGCTGACTCTTAGCAGCCAGATTTCAGCGATTTTTGCACCCAGGGTAGCAACTTTCATTTCAGTTGTTCAGGATCACAATTTCTGATCATAGAAGGGGAAAGCACGTAGAAATGCTTTGAACACTACATGACCAATTTGCAAGTCATAATAGTTGCACTGGAAGTACATACAGTAGTTCCCCGTAAGCTGTTGGGACAGCACGACAGACGGACAGTAGGATACAAGGGTAACATTTCCAAGAGGCAGATGGAGAGCCCATAGAAACGCACAGGTGCTTTTCTTCTAGAAGAAGCAGAAGTAAAGTTTCCTATCTAACCTGTTCTCTCTGCACAGAACTGCAGGTTGTGACAGTCAACCTGTCACGGAGGGAGCTGGAAGAGACTTTCCCTGAGCACAGAACCACAGTAAAAGCTAGGGAGAAGACAAGAGCAGAGCCATCCTTGCAGCATTATGAACAGAAGCTGAATGCTCTAGTTAGGCTAGCACTAACTGTAATTAATTGTAATTAAGATTGAGTGAACCTCGTTTTTCACAATTACAATCAGGGATTTTCCTCAGTAAAAAAAGTCTTGATTTTTTTCTTCAATGAAGAACAGCTGGAATTTCACTGGTACTTTGCTGCATCAGTGATCTGGGTGACATGAGAGGAGGTGCTGTGATGCATGAGTAAAACGCAATGTTGGAAAGCAATCTCTTAATTTTCCCTGCACTAATTTTGTTCACATTTTAGTTTTTTCTGTGGCTGATGCTATCATATCCACCTGAAGACAACTCTTGTAGGACCTACAGAAAACAGTATTCCCACATGTATACCATTCCATAATACATATACACACGCATCATCAATATACTAGATCTGGGTCTGTGATTCACTATGCTTCACAATATACCCCAATCTCACAGTAGCAGTCACTGTGTAAATGGCTAATTAAAAACAAAATCACTTTTGAATGTTTGTGAAAAGCAATCAGTTAAAGTAATATTTTTAGACTTACAAAATAATAAACATACTCATTAGCCAATTTACTCTTGTTAGATATTGATTTCCTTACCCCTGCAATGTACAACTAAGGATCACAACTGAAACCTATATCCTGCACAACAGCTTCCATAAGGGGAAGAGCCACAGATACAATCAGCTACAATATCTTGTGATAGGCAGCAAAAGAGTCAGGATCTTATTTGACTTAAAAATTGCTACAGAAATAGTTCCATGTTCTATTATGCAACACTCGCACTTCCGGTTGAAGGCAAGTCAGATTGCACCTCTGTACACGTCATCCTAATTCAAATGCGAGGCAAATTTCATCCTTGGTGTTTAGTGACTGTACATAATTCCAGCAAACAGCAGAAGGAACAGTTCCCACTCACATAGCAGCAGCTTCTAATGCTGTCCATTCAGAGAAGGAACAACCCACTAAAATGATGCAATCTCTGATATATTCCACAAATAGACCTAAGGAGCAGAACAGCCATGGAAAATGCCAATTCCACTTTGACCCACAAACACCAGCAGAGCTCGTTTTACCATAGTTCCGTAAGAAATCAACAGCAGTTGGAAAGTATACATAAGAGAAGATCAGCTCCAGCTTCCTCTGGTCAGGGGACATAAACCCAAATTCTTTCCAAGGTGCCTCTTTTTTTTTATCAAACTAGCAATGATATGATGTTTGAGCAGTGCATGAGCACATTTCATTCCATGTGATATGAGGGTGATTCTAAAAGAGAAAAAAAAAGAAAAACACAAGAGGAACTGAAGTGACCCTATTGGTCTGTAGCCAACATTCTCAGGACTAAGGAAATGGAAACAGAAAAACATATAAGAAGGGAAGTAAGGCTGAAGAGGCTCTGAAAAACACTTTAAGAAACAAAGGTTTTCCTCTGAAAACTGCATAGCTAATGCTGTTGATTCCCAACTTCAATCACTTTCCTATAACCTTTAGAAGGCTTGGTATCCAAAACACACTCATCCTTTAAGTCCCAAGCATCCTAAGACAGAACAGCTCACCATTGTCACTCAATAATAAGCACATGATCTGCTACCGGTCCCAAAAATGCTTCTTCAATATTACTTGTTAGGCAAAGATCATATTTAAAATGCATACCACGTCAGGAGAAAGAAAAGGCATGTACTTTCCATTTCCATTCCAGTAACCGGCATCAATTCTGACAGCACAAAGCAACACTGTACACTACAGACCCCAGGTCCTTAGGTGCCAAACACCTGGAGGTTAAACGTGAGGAGCACAGGAGTATCTTCTGGAAAAAGGAAGGAACATTTTCCTGTGGAAATGATGCCCTCTGGTGGAAGCACACTTTGCCAAGACAGGGATTGAATCTGCTACTGGATCTAATAAGCAGAAAATTAATTTTCAAATGCAGCAGGAAGTAAGCCTAGCCCTGCTGTGAAACCACAGCCATGTTACCTTTCGTCACTGGTTCTGCCTTCTCCTCATTTTGAAATAGCTTTTAAAAACACTTACTGCAACAGAAAAACAAAACCATTACTGGAGTCATCACATCACTGTTTACAGAAGCACTTCACGAGCAGGACCAGCACATACACTTTGGGAATGAAAGAGCAGTGATTTCATTCCTAAAACATACTTGTGAGGGCAGAGTAGCAGCACAGTAGGCTCAGTCCAGAAGCATCACCGTAAGAGTCACTCCACATCTCCCTCTTCTCCTTACCAATGCACGTATCACTGGCTACCTTGTCAGGCAAACAGGACAGATGGAAAGTAAGCAGGATGACCCAAATGCCAGTCATACCAGCCCCTTGTGTACTGGCAGCATTACAGGCTGGTTCCAGAGGCCATCCCAGCTCAGGTGTGCTCACACCAGAGCTGCCAGGAAGATGCATTCAAGCAGCTTGGGATAAGAGCAGCAGTTTTCATTGGATGCAATTACAGCAGTGGGCTTTACTGTAAAACTAATTAAATATTATTCACTTCACCATCATACTATCACAGATTTCAAGCTTTGCAGCAGGCCCAGCCTTTTTCTACATCTTTTGCTTGGTAACAAACATTTCCCAATTTCCAATCAAGCCTAGACATAAGCACATGCCAGAAGACAGGCAATCATAAAAAAACCACTCCTGACTACTACCACGACACCTAGGTAGAGATGAAACAGCACACAATGTTCTCATAGCTACTGGAAACTCAGTCTTTTACATAGTCAAATATTGAGGGTTGAATTAATCTCAGTTAAAAAATAATAAAAAATAGACTTTATTGCAAAGATTAAAACATTTCCACTTGTCAAAACTTGTTTTAGAAGTGTACCATTTTGAATTCAGGGACAGTTTTCCTAATAAAATCAAAAAGCACAAGTCATTTTTCCATTTGGATAGAGATGCTGGGTAGGAAGAATGACCTTTGCTATTGCTACTGACTGCTGTTGCATAATACTTCTTTCTGTTTTGCCGGTTTCAGATGCTTCTTGCCTACCCATTAAGTGATTTAACTGAGCTACCCACACAGTGTTACCTAGTGACTGTGCAGTTAAGACTCACTGGAGGCCAAGTTCACCCACTATTATTTTCTAGTTATGTTTTATTTCCTATTTGGAAAATGTAAAACTGTTACAAGGATGTGAATTTAACTACTGGAGGCACTCCTAAGACTCAGGAATTCATACAAGACAGAGGGAGATGCTGATCAGAGGAAGTCCTTGCCTACACATTGACCACCAAAAAAGATGGACCATATATGCCATCACTTACAGCAGGGCCACACAGAGCTCATCCAAAATCATGGAATGAATCTGCAGCAGAGACTGGAACTGAAACAAAATCAGTTGAAGCTGAAATGAAACACACTGCAAGTGGAAGGGGCTGACGAAGGAGGCCTACAAAACTGTGAGGCTAAAGGGGGAGAGGGAGAAAAATAACAGTGGGAGGCAAGAGGGAGAGAACAAAAAAGGCAAAAGGGGATGGGGATGAAAAAAGTGGAAGATCAAGTCAAGATGTCAAGTTCTCTTGTCAAAATGCAGAGCGGACAAAGCCAGATATAGTTACAGACAGAAAAAAGTCCACATAAATTGCAGGTTCTCTTGTCAAGAAGTGAAAGACTTAACTGATGGAACAGTCCAGATGCCACTGTGGTCAGAAGTGCCCAACACAACCAACTCCTCTCTCCCATTCCTCATTCGGTTTCTATCATCTCACAGCAACTTCACAGTGAGAAATCCCTGGTTGTCTACTCTGTACATCCCTCCACTGCCAGTTGGTAAGGATAGGCATGTATTTGAATATTGAGTACAGGAAACAAATTGAGAAACTAAGCCATGCAGGCCTTTAAGCCCCCATTTTAAGGTACCAGTGACATTTGCAGTCTTGCACTTTACAGGATTACTAGTGAGGTGGACGAAGAGAGAGAAGAAGTTTAACATGACTGTTCAGACTTCAAAACCTAGATCGAACTTTCCTGTAAACATGGTACATCTCCCAGAGCTGTTTCTTGATGTTTCAGATGCCAGCTTCCCCACAGCAGAAATTAACTTCACCCTCCCTCTCAGCAGTGTCATCACCTCCTCCAAACTTACTCCCCAAAACCAGAGAAGATATGAATATTCTCTAACCTTTTCCTGCAAGGACTGTAGGTGGACTGCCTGCAACACATTGAAAGTCTCTACTTTTATAGTGCAGAGATTCTGGGATTTTTGAGTCACTGTGCTCTATTAAAAATGAAGCTGGAGATGAAGAGCAGATACCCTACAACTCCCACAGGGACATGTCAGGTAGTGATCTGCAATTGTCTCTGTGTGGTTTTACAATCTACACTCTTGCAAATGCCCACGCATTTCCGTGCAGGGACTACTTCAAGTGCTTAAGATCTGGAGTTCACTAGGTGAGATCTGGCTACTCAAACGAGTCAAGTGTGGACCATGTCCAAAAGGCCTTTACAAGCACACCTGTCATTCAACAGTGACCAAACCGCACATTTTCACTACAATTTTGGTCTTCCTTTCTATCTGAGGTAAGGCTACAGCACTGGCAGGGGCTGCAAGGTAGGGTAATACAAGCAAAACAGATGCAATTTTTTATAATTGTGCATATTGCAGCTCACATTGATAAACTCGGTAGGCTCAATTTATAAAAGCAACACATTTTCCCTACACCTAGAGCAGATAGTTTCTTCCAGACCTCCTTTGTGAATGGTCTACTCTTACTTTTCTTTGCAATAAGTAGTGACAACATCACAAAGCTTGTATCAAAATACATAGTTTGTCAGTGAAATCACATCCAAGACAAGTACCATGCTTTAAAATTCCTGTCCAAAACTGTTTGAATATGCAAGCTATGTGTGCAGGCTGCGTTACTCATGCATCACAGAAAGCAAAAGCAATGCTCCCTTATTTTCTTATCAAACTTAAAAGGATTGTAAACTAATGCCAGAGAAAAAAAATGAGACTTTTCCCCCACTGGATTACTACTTCATCTTCCAAAGACAGAAAAAAACCATTTAGTTCAATTCTATATTTGCATCCTCTGAAATTATTGATGCTCTCATGTTCCTGAGTATTACATCTCTGGGCTGCCACCAATCCATGCTTACTTTGGGGGAGTAAAAGAAATAAACAGTGCTGGAAAAAAATCCTCTTTTAGGTTTAGCTTTAATATTGCCACGCTGCTGTAAAGCTGTGTCCGGACCTGGCACCGAACACCAGGCGAGTGTCACATACTGACCACTCAGTCATAGCAGTTAGGCCTTCACCTGCAGCAGCAATGGGTTCTGCATGCAACCTATAAGAAAACCACTTCTGCATCAGCAACTGCACTCTCATCTGTTCTGGCCATTGTGCACACAGAACATACGCTACCTCGTTAAGGCTGCACCTGCCGCCGGGCACGGGACATCAGGGTGCTGCTGCTGCTGCTGCTGCTGCTGCTGCTGAGCATCCTCCAGCCCTGGTCTCAGTCCCAGCCAACCGACCTCCAACCTCCACATTGCTCAGGCTCCGGAGGAAGCACGAGTTACAGCACGTGAATGGGCAAGGCGCAGCGCAGGCTTTCGGCAAATTACACCCAACAGCACACCTGTATTGTTCTCCGACCACGGCTGCAGCCTCCCGGTCTGCTCCTCCCGAGTGGGCGGCAGCGAGCACCGGCCCGACCAGGCGGCAGCCAGGGAATTCCCCCGGAGCTAGGAGAGACCC